>NW_010250594.1:188252-246556 GCF_000690775.1 Eurypyga helias
AGTGCAGAGTTCACTTTCCCTCCGAGAACACGGTCTTGCATTTGCATTCCCCCTCCGGATTACAGGCATCCCAGTTATTTCTCTAAAAAAAGTTTCAGGACCAACAACTATATTCATTCTTGCTCTGTCAAGAGCCTGAGAGACAAAGCGTTCCCGGAGCTACACCTGCGGCTATCCCCACTGAAGCCAAAAAGCTTCCACAACACAGCAAAGAGGAGGATTTACCCTTGAGCGCATGTAAGCCAGACCACTTTGGTTTTCTTCCTTAGCTAGGACAGACAGACAGCCCTGAATATTATTTTCCATTGCTTTTAATTAAGAAATGGAGACGGTATCCACAGCCTCCTGTGGCCGTGCACGCTTCAGAAAATAAAACTTTTGGAAAAGAGGGATGAAATTCGAAAAGTACACCTTTCTACACTGCAGTTTATTCCCAGGCACACCCCTAGAGAAAACCACCTAAAACTCAGAGCAAAGCCCAACACACAAATGAGGGAGAAAGTGGGCTTCCCCTGACACGCACACAGAGGCTGTGCCTACGTGCCCGCTCCCCAAAGCTGCTTACAGCATGAACAACTCCAAAATACTCCATTTAAATCACCCTGCTCCCCCACTCCACTGTGCTCTTCTCCCTTACGTGTTGCTGGCGCTTGCTTCAAGGAGCCTGCTCTCACTCAACATGAGTAAAAGTTGCAACAGCCAAGCCTACAGACTCGCCGGAAGAGGACAAAGCCCTCTGAAGCTGTGACACAAATCCAGAGAAGGCTGGGAGTTCAAAGTGAAATGAGGACACTCTATCCATGACTCATGCCACCTAGAAACCATTCTTCATTTAAGAAAAAGTGTTAAAGGGATTATTTTACAGAGTGTCACCCTGCTTAATCAACTCAGTTCTGTCTCTCATATTTTCCCCCCGACTCAAATACAAGGTTGGCTGAGGATTCTATTTTAAGCTCAAAAATCAGCATAAAATCCTCCTGTAATGGTGCTTGAGGGACAGATTGCCAGCTATCCTCCAGGCTTTTTGCATGACCCATGGGCAAACACTATGGGACACTTCCTGAAGGGCTGAAATAGCTCTGATGACATGTGAGCTTCTACAGTGCAACTGAAGTATGAGAGTTTGGCTCCTAATGCACATCGTCAACTCAAATTTTCCTGTGGCTCAGTTTCCCCTTCCTCCACAGCAAAGATAACAGTATTGCCCCCATCTCAGAGGGCTGATGGGAGGAACACAACACCCATGCTGATTTAGTGGATAATGTGGTAACATGGACAAAGTAACAGATATCTTAACTCATGAGGCTGAAACTTCACATCCACAGAAAAAGACCCTGTAAACCAACATGACCAGTGAGTCATCAGCCTGTCCCTCTGAAACTGTTTTGCTGGATAGTCATTTCACTAGTACGACTCCCTTCTCCTGGGTGCTCCCAGCAAGCGTGGGGGAGACTGAATGGATTCACTGTAATCACACAACAGCTTTACAGCTGCTCAAAAAAGGCCTATTGTAGCCCTGCATTTTACTATCTCGAGTAGCATACATTAATTTGCTGTACAGCTTCCATTACCCATCTGATCCTCACAGAAACAGAAACAGCAAAGCAGGTTTGCCAAATGAAAAGAAATTTAACTGCCATCGGGGAAATTTTCTGTTTTTCTTAAAAAACAAACAAACAAAAAGGGTAACAATTTATACAGCAGAGGATAAAACACTAAAAATGCAGTGTAACAAAAATATTTTAAAACTGGTTCTGCCCTCCTTTTTGCTACATCACCATACTGCAAGCCAAATTTCACGATCAGCAGGCCTGCCATACACGTGTGCTCTTCCTGCAGCCACTGCATTCATGGCTTGCACCTCTGTGCATTTACAGTATTTGCTCAGTAACCCAAATGATATCAAAACCAGCTGTGAACTCCTTATAGAGAACTATTCAGTTGCACATACAAAGCTTCCCTCGACAGTCAGATAATGCTGGACTTAAAACACATGAGTAGAGTTGACAGCTCCTTTCTAAATGACTTGATTTTTCTCTGTAGTGTTTGGGCTCAAGTCAGGGAAGGACAGTCCTGAATTCGGCACATTCCTCCCAGCATCCAACTACTCCACTCTCCCCCTTCTGGAGAAATGAATGCAGCTTCAACCAAATTACAGGAGCATTTTGTCAGCTCTTTCATTCTTCCCAGTGCAATAAATGAGGTGGTGCTTGGCTTCACTAGCCCCCAGCAGAGCCAAATGAAGGCTCATGGTGAAGCACAAATCCCCCTTCCTCCTCCCACACATGCAGTGTTAACCCTGCCAGCTGCAAAGAAGTTGAATTCAGCCAGGGTCCCGTGAAAATAGCAGTGTACCACACCTGCACTGTGCTGTACTGCTAACCCACAAGAATTAAATGATGGTCGACCAGCACGCATCTCCCCAAAAGGCTCCCTCAACAGCCACGAGACTGGACAAAGATCCTGGGGTCTTTTTCTCTGCCTTCTGGCTTCAGAGCCACAGGAACACAACAGGTGCTGTGTCGGACTGCACTCACAGGGAATAAGTATTTTGCTTTTCAGCCAAAGCTGAGACAGACAATAGCCCTTGCTTTGGCAGCCTGGGACCTTAAGAAAACCTCAAATATCACAAGAGCAGCAACCTGATAAAATGCCACCATTGGGACGCCTCTTTTCCCAGCCTTCCTTCTTTTTGCAGACGTGACACTATCAAAAGGCCGATGGAGCTGAGTGGACTGAGCTGATTTTCCATTCCAGTCAACTTGTACTTTCGCTATGTTAGCATGACTTGACTCTGATCAAAAATAATGAAAAACCACACCACTGGAAACAAAGAATCAAGTAAAGAAAGAAATTAAACCCCGGGACAAACTACAGAGACAGACTCAGCTTTTATTTTTGGATTTGGGGCAGGCTTGCCCACCTCCAAAGCCTGGACAGCAGACAGGGCTGCCAGCCTCCCTCGCCATCCCCAGGGCCAGCGGTTCTGAGGTGGGCCTGGACAAAATCACTGTGGTACTATCACACACGATGGGATGAAGCCAAGGCCAGATCAGAGCAAAGTGGAGCGTTAAAGTGTGATCTTGTTCTGAGGCTAGCTGTGAAGGATGGAGAAATGTAGGCCTTGGGTTCTCCGCACACCTCTCATGGGACAGGAACTCTTTTCCCCAGATCTCACAGGAACGGGCCTGCTGCCTTCCCTTGCCTCTGCCTAGAATCTATAAGGCTCAGGCACATGGTCTCACTTGGTATTTACTCTTTTTCTTGACTTCTGCTCGTAAGCACAAACACCATATACTTCCCTCTTAAAAACCGAGAGTGATTATCGTGTGCTTTTTGGACCAAGGATTACCAGCCTGCACTCACTGCCCCCAGGCCTTGATGCAGCCTGTTCACCATTAAAAGGTGACGCAGAGCCACGCTCTTCTGCTTACCCAGAGTGGTGTTATGTCTTTCCAAGTCACAATTTCCCTGGTCTCACCAGGCTTCTCAGACTCTCCCAGACACCCTCTTCTTAAGTGCCTCCTTATCCCAACGTCTGAGCACAGTACAAAGTTCTGAGAGACACTGATGGCACCACAAGTCAGCAGCCTCATCCTGTAGCAGGTGACACTGCCATACAACTGCCTGAACTCACCAAGGCACAACCCTCCTCAGCTCCCAGTTTCTGAAAACCAAGAGTGCCAACAGATGAAGAAGTGAATACCATCCACCTACTCTCTCACTGGCCAAGCTGGTCTGGACATTAACATCCTTTTGTAAAACCTGAACCTTTTTTTGTCCATGAAAAGCAACAAGCGAGTGCCTCTCTCGGCTAAAATGTAAGACTGGTTTGGAAGAGATGTTAAGAATGAAGTATGGCACACTTTGCAATGTCCAGATACATTCTGAGTTCTTCACATGCAAGGGCTCTAGAAAAAAGAAGAAATTTCATGTTCTTTGGGACAGATAAGGCCAGTATTTTTTCCTATTAGTTTCTGTGGCTCATCTACCTTTCTAGCTATATAAGGTTGGATTTTGAGATATAGTTGTTTGCTGCTATACAGAAATACTGAACAGGCAATATTCCAATGCCACCATGTTCAGGAAGCTTCAGCAGAAACCTCTGGTGTCTTTGTTGCAGGAAACTTTGGAGGCCTAACCGTAAGTTTTTAGAACAGAAATCTGACTAAGCCACAACCAGCCTGGCACCACTGTAGTTTGGTCTTACTTTCTGAGATCAGTAGGACTCTGCCAGCAGCTAGGCCAGCAACTAAAATCTTCCAGGCAGAGGAAGGAATGTTGTCCTCTCTCTGGATTCAATGAGTTGGCTGGTTACAAATCTACTCTTTTAATCCAGGAGAGACGACACTGAGAAAGACAAAGCTTTTGTGTAAGTCTACCTGTCCAGACTTTTCTTGTTTTTAAAAAAACACATTGTACTACTGCTTCTGTCACCTTACCTTCTGCTTCCTCTTCTTCAGCACAAATTGTAACATGAGCACCTCAGCAAATACCACGTTTGGTGGTAGGCTCTTTGGGTTGGCGACTACCAGGTCCTTTCTGGACTGTCACATCTGCCAGACCGGCTCTCACAGCTACTCTCTTAGGTAACATCATGTATTTTTTCGAAGTTATGACATCACATCTCACCATACCATAATGTTCTTTTTCTGCGTCAGACCACACACCAAAAAGAGCTTACATCCTTTAAATAAAGGATGCCCAGTCAGGGTCTTATGATGACCGATAGTCTCGTCTCAGCGCAGTATCTGACCACCTTTAATTTAGGGGTGTGAGCACTGTCTCCAGTGGCACACACTCCTGTCAGTAAGTCAAGGGCAAACTGCTAGACATGGGTCATTATTGGTTATGCATCTAACGTGTACTTGGCTCTGTACAAGCTCCTTAAAGAAGATATGATCCTTCTTTTGGTAGAAGATTTCTTCTTTTTAACTTCTCAAAACAACCTTCCTTCTCTGAGGCCTACTCACACCAACCTTCCCCTTTTGGTGATAACTACAAAGAAAAGGGAAGAAAGACTATTAAGAAAGAAAAATTATGAAATGTATTTTACTAACCGGTACAAGATCAGATAGCTGAAATACACCTTTCTTTCCAACCTTTCATCCCACAAGGTCTCTATAGGGCATGGCTACCTTACTGCTTTTGTTCAGATCAGGCATGTAGCTTTCGAAGCAAGTCTCCAGATAATCCATCCTGCCTGGGCTTTTCGTTGCACTGTGGAGTGGTCCTGGAGCATATGAAATTAATCCCTCTTGGAAGGAACTAAACTAGAAGCATCACGTTCACCAGAGCATGCAGTTAGCAGCATCAGACTGCTCAGAAGTAAAAGTAACCCTGAAATGTATCTGGTGTGAACCTCATGAGCCCAGCACCAAGTTTTTCCACTATACAGACACTCTCCAGTTGGGCCACACTAGCTGGTCATGTAGGCATAATCACACACACACAAAAATATTCTGCTGTCATTCATCTTTATGCCACCAAATAAGGTGATATCACTATATTCTACTGTAATACTGCATCAGTGTAATAGTGACAGCAGCAAGGGCATCTTGAAGTGAGCAAAGAAGAGAAAATAGTTCAAAGTAGTTTCAGCTGCAATAGCTAACCTAATTTCTGTAGTTTTACAATGAGTTCTTATACTCTTTAAAATATTTTCTTTTTGTCTTGCACCAAAATAGTAAAGAGTGGTTACAGAAGGGAAAAAGTAAAACTAACTGCAAAAAAAAAGTCAGAAAAAAGTACTACCTTTCCCCCACTAAACCCCATGAAAAATAATAAATTTTAGGCATTAGTTGTAAAAATAGTCAGCAGAAAATTTTAGGCAGTAGCACCTTCTTTAAGGTAACCATGTTTTCATCTGAGCTTATGTTAAACATCCTCTGGTATTTCTTCTCACCTTATGTTCTCTTTCCAAATGTCATTAAAAAGACCACAAAATCTTGAAATTTCTCATAACTAATTCAAGTAAGAAGACAGTCACTGTATTTTTTTTTTAATGCATGAAAGGCTAAGAATCCTGTAACATGACATCTGATTTTCTCAGTTACCTTTTGCCACCCATAAGAAGTACTTGCTGAGTCTAGGGAGGTTTACAAGCCACGTGAAGGTCTGCAGGCCACTGGCTAGAAGCCATCTGTCTACACAATCCACCACATTTGTTGAAAACATTATCAGGAAGGGGAAAAGGATCTTGTCCTCATAAGATGTTTGTCCCTAGCAGTAACAAGAGCATAATGCTCAAGAATTTCACTGGAAGTTGTTAAGAAATAGCTAATGACAGAAACCTCCTTGTGTTCCTGGTGCGGGAAACCAACTAAACCTCCATCTTCCACCTGTTCAACTTTTGCTAAGATGTTCTGGACCAGGCAACAGATTTGTGAGCAGGAGTAATATTGACAACTATGATGAGGACCTGGCTGAGGCCAAATGAAATGCTTTCCTAGTACTCAAATACATCTTGAAAGCTCCTATATTTCTTCACGTGCCTTCTACTGGTCCTTCATGCAGGAGAGGACTCCAAGCTTGCTGTGAGCAGGAAACACAAGTGCGGAGGAAGTATATGTAAAAATCCACAGTCTCACTTCACCACCACTGCCCGTTTTCATGAATGAAAACGATAAAGTCAGCAGGAGAAGCTGGGCCTTCTCACGACTGCTACCATGCTCTTTGTCCTCGCTCTTCAAACCACTGCGGATCTGTTTCATTTCCTTCAAAGAGAACTATTTCTATGTATTAAACCAGACAGAGACATGGTTTCTAACATGGTTAATTTTTAAGACAGAGTAGCTTTGTGCCTAACTCCACGCCTTGCATTTTCAAGACCCACATGAGAAGGTCTGGGATCTTTAATAACTTATCTGTGCATTTAACCTGCATTCACTAGTGACTCTGCAAAGGAGAGAAAAGGCGAGTGGCTGGGCTCTAAACTCCCAGCTCAGCTGCACAGGCCAGCACTGTGTTACAGCTCCCTATAGCCCAGGTCACACTACTTTGTCCGTCTTGGGATTCATTTGTCTCCTACAGAACACAGGAAACAAGAGTGAAGATGTGGTTGGTTTCAAGCAGAGAAAAGCCAGAAACCCAAAAATACTACATTTATTATGAAAGTGTGGGAGAAGTAAAAGGAGTTAGGATACTCTCCCTCCTTAAAAGACCAAGTAGTCCCATAAGAAGTGGAGTCCATGAAGGCTGGTTTCTTGTGGCTTTGCCTCTCGTGCGTAGGTGACCCCGTGCACAGTGAGAGGCACGCTCGAAGCAAAGCTAGCCCTGCACTGGGAGCACTTGCAACAGCTCGCACCCCAGTGCACTCCCACATCTGTGATAACATGGGTGAGCTTTTCCTTCAGAAAGGTCACTAATTTCTGTCCTTGTCCTATATCCAACTACCCGTTTCAAAAACTGCTAAGAGTTCAAGGACTTTGTGGTCTCAACCCATCTGCTAAATTTGGCTGGAACTGGCCAATGGATTCCAACATCACTACAGGGAGACTGAGAGAGAGATAGCACACTCCAGAAAGAAAACAAACTAAAATATCCTTCTTGGCCCATGAAAAATGATGTTGAACTGGCAAGAAAAGTAAACAAGCGGATCTGATGTTAAAACTCGGAACTGCAGTGCCAGTTCTGCAAGATTCATTAGTATCAAATCCAAGCATAGCCTTGCCCAGGGAGGTTTATTTTACTTATGCTGGTTTGAAACACAGCTTTACTTTTACTTACTGTGAATGGCATTCTGCCTATGAATAATATTAGGTGTATTTTCTGGGGAATTAAATTCTTTAACAAATTCAGTTTACTACTGTAACTTGTTTGTGATACTGCTAAATTGCAAGTACAGAAAGTGGGACAACGTTTTGTTCCTATGCAAGACAGGAAAAGTGTCTCTGTAGATTTAGGTACAGATAACAGATTCAAATCTGCTTCAGATGACACAGGACAAGTAGGTGTCTGGGGTTTTTGGGGAGAGGTGAGACAGAGAAAGGGGTTTTCCCCTGGAGGATCGAAACAAGGTATTTTTCCTTAATGTGATTCATAATATAAGATTGATAATGACGTCAGGAACAAAGCTAAGTTTATGGAACATTCAGAATGTTGCATATGGCTACATATATCTTATTAATTTTGATGAACAGAGTTTGTAAACAGAAAAAAACCCCAAACCTCTAATTTATTTAGAATATTGTACCTCTTTACATACACTTGCATGTAATAACACAGGCTGCAGTGCCATCTAATCCCTCCAGCATTTATTTAGACCTAGGATGAAACTGCTTTCAACCTGCAAATACTTGTCATGACAAAGCTAGCACTCAAGAGTTTCATTTTCCAGCACCAACCAGTGTGAACTTTCATATTATACTGTCTTTTCCAACATTCCTCGATCTTACACCTAGGGTTTCTCTTCAGCACCTACAGCTAGTGATTCCCATGCCAAGTAACTCTCCCATCACCACCATCCTGCAGAAAATGAAAGTAAACCTTCAGCCGGTCTCTGTAGGATGTCCGAGGTTTGCAAAGAAACTAACTGCACAACTTCATTTCATATGGGCAAAACAGACAACATCCCACTTTCAGTCATGGGCATATTACTAAAAAAAGCCAATGATCAATATATAACTGCTTCAAAAGACATAGAGCAATGCCTAAAAACCTAGACACACCTCCCTGTACTAGTCCCCAAACTCACATTTTATGCTAAAATACACATGCCTCAACATACAGGTATATATTTAAGTGTAATATAAACTAGATTAATAAAATTAAGGCTTTAAGCAAAAATTAAGAGATTTTGAAAGCTGGCAAGGACCATTCTGCATCTTTAGGCTTATGCAATCCGTATGACAGACCATATAATCTCAGCCGAGAATCCTCTCCATAGTGGGAATCATCCTTCCACAGCATATGAGGGAGAAACATCGAGCCCAAAAATTTGCAGCATAGCATTTTCAGAAAGACATCCAAACTCTATAGAAAGATTTCATCCACCCGTGAATGTACCACTTTTCTAGGCCTTTTCATAGTTATTAATGGGACCTTCTCATTATCATTAAAAACAAACTGTTCTTCATTGTGAAAGAGTGAACTATTCCCCCTGCTCTCCCAAGTTCCAGTGAGTATGATTTTCATCAAGCATTGACATATCTGTACTACAGAAAAATGCTTAATTAAAAAAAAACTACACTCTCATTTGAGTATTTCTTTTTAGAAGTGTTTTCCACTTATATTAAAAACTTCCTTAAATTAACATTTGATATTTAACATTTGTGTCTTTGAAAAATAATAGCAGCTGATCTGCACACAAAAATATGAGATATTTTAAATTGTTGCATCATTTTGGAGCATTGAAGATTACTGGCATACATGAACAAATGGACATAGATTCCCTCCACTTCATATCCCATTGGCATCATGAGCCACCCACTGGAAGCAGTAAAAGACTTGTAATTTGGGGGGTTTCCTGCATCATGAAGTCTTGCTGCAAAGTCCCCATAATGAGCCAACGAAACTCTTTCAGGCCCCAAACCATTTCTGTGCTTAACTACAAGGGCTTCAGGAAGTGAGTAGGACTGCTCAGATTTGCAAATTAACCCACCCTCACAGCCAGAACTGTAATCCAAACTGGTCAGCTGTTAACTGTCTGGAGGAGCTGAACATGTCTCCTCTCTTCTCCCAGCTCTCCCTCTCTTTGTATTTCCAGGAGCTAGAATAAGGATAAATGGGCCTTCCGCTATTTGTACTAATCACCTGTTAGTCACAGCAGTCTGAAAGGCAAGCTGACACATCCACTCATTTTGACTGTTTCCAGTATTTATAATATTATTTCTCCAGGACTGTGAAGTAGCTGCCAATTATTACTAGAACTTGGCATCCAGAAGCTCATGTATATGAAAAAACATGATCAAACAATATGCAGCTCATTAAAGGAAGTTTATAACTCTGTTCCCCGCCCTAATACTTTGTTTTTATCTCTTGAAAATATTTACCACACCACCTGATGAGGTGAGCTGCTTATGTATTTTGAAAATAGAAATTATGCCATCAGTCATTCGTTGTATGACAGTAAACTTGCAATTACACAACTGCACAAGCTCTCGCAGTGCACCAAGCCAGGCACAACCCAGCCCCAAGTGTCAGCGCAGCACAGGACTAACCAATCTTTACTGATCTTAAAAGAAAACTGGGGTGATAAAACAGCTCATGCCCTGAAGAAGAGAGTTTGGACCGGCTCTAAGCCTGTGGCCAGAGTGAGCAGAGTCTTGTCTCTCCAGTTCACCTCTGCAGACAAGGGAAGAGGGAAGCGCTCGCAGAGGAAGAAGTGGGTGGCACACCTTCCTACATGGATAACAATGCTACCTTAAGACTCATTTGCCAGAGTTACGTATCTATGCCAATAAGTTACTGGATCCCAATCTTATGTTAACACATACTGTCATTCTTTCTCTCCCCTCTCCCCCAGTTTGCTTTTGAGCTTATGCTCTTCATGCAGAGGAGCACTGAAGATTTGGTCCTTCGCATGTGGGCAGAAATGTACATCCAGGGTGTCACCCTTGGCTGCCAGGAGCAAGAACCAACTCTTTCAGAGCATGATGGCTCAGCGTAATTTGCCCTACAACCACCAGGAGACACGGGCAACTTGGACCTTGAGAAATCTACCCTTAAACATTCATGCTCATTTCTACCTCTCCTATCATACTCAGAGCAAAGTCCCTCCCTACACAAAACTGGCAATAATACTTGTAGTGAACTAGCAAGCACAAATATAAGAAATTCTGGTGTATGTATAAAATTCACACTGCTCAGTATTTGTTTCCAGTCTCATGTACCTATCATAACACAGTTACACAGCTGCCCCAATGCTGGCTTCCTCACTGTCGATGTAATACGCTACCTTGATTCACATGATACTAGATTTGCTCAAGGCTGCAATTCATTCAGAAAGCTAGCACAAATGCCACATCCCATTTAAGATCCAAATGAGGCTTTAAAACATTAGCCTAAATCTGCAGCAGCTTCATGCCTGACTCCTTCAGAGCGGAGAGGATCACCTAAGCGAGCCTTTCTGCCCTTAGAAGTGCCAAGCTAGCTGTTCAGTATGAGTGGCATGAGACAGGCAGCCGCAGCAGACTGCTCCTCTGCATCTCCTCGTGATGTAGAAGGGAACAGCGATTGGTCCTGCACAGATCTGCACGGCACCAGCGATCTATTTATACAGCTTTAGCCGGCTGAAACTGCATAGAAACTGCAGCCATCTCTTCAGCTCGCAAACTGAAGAGGGGTGGATGTCTCTAATTCTGATTCCCATGGTGTTCCCTGCAAAAATGACAATCATTTTAATTTTGCGTGGGGGAGAGCTGCCGGCGCGTTTTGTATGTCTTTCTCTACACCAGCTTCAAGATTCTTACACCTCAGGGATTATCAGCTTTGTCACTGGGTTTTAGACTCCACATCTGTGATCTATAATATGGCCACCCAAATTAAATCCAGGATAACACTTCTCCACTAGGTCCAATTAGTCAGTAGGCACTGTGACTTTCTCTCTTCTTTTTTTCTTAAACATATGACAATAATAAAGCAACAAAAAAAGTAATTTAGAGTCATACTATATCCAACTGTCATTTGTAAGACTTTATTATTAGTCAGAGCTTCTGGTGACAATATAACCCACAAGACTGAAACTTGAGTGGTTTATACATGTCATCAGAGCCTTAGATAAAAATGCCACCTTAGAAAGTGGGAGTATTTAATTTTTTATAACACTTTTGTGCTAGTATAAAGCATTCACTTAATTTACATCTGTGACTTCTTTTCTTAAGGTATTCGTATCTGTCTGATCTTTCACAAATACCTACTTCTTTTCTTCAGAACTAATAGTGCTGCTGCGTACTCTGAAGACATTTTGTTAGGGGTTATTAATTAGAATTCTCACACACCTTTAGGGTTTGGGTTTTTTTGCCTTTTCTCTTTTTTCCAAACCAGGGCAGAGCAGTTGCAAATGCAAAACAGCAACCCTGTGCCCCCAAATTCTTTTTATGAAGAGGCACAGATTAGTTATATTACTTGGTTAACAGCTGCACAGTAGTAGGTCTTGGTAAAAAAACATGTCCACAGGCTGTAAAATGAAAAATGATAGATTTTTCAGCTCTCGTAGAAAGGCTAAACCCCATTAAAAACTGGCTGTGAAGGAATGCTCTGAGTCAAATTCATCACAGCTATAGTTGTGAACATTGCAACTAGTTACTCGCTACTAGTACCTGCATACCAGAACTTCATTACTAACTTTTCTAGTACTGAAGATGTGTATAAAACCAGAATGTTATCAGAGCATAACACAGAAAACAAAAGTCGCTGGTTTGAAAACTGGAAGAATCAATAGATTTTATAGATGTTTCCCATTAGTCTGTATTGCTCCATTGCAGCTTCCCTGTATTCATGGATGTATAAATGTGCATGCATGCGCACACAATTTTGGGAAGGGGCAAACTAAGAAACAGGTTTTATGAACAATCAAAGAAATAGAAATTAAAGAACTGATTCAGCAAACCAATTAAGCACATGATTAATTTCCATTCTCTTCAGTGGAGCTTGACTATGGTTAATGTGCTTTGTTGAATCAGGGTCCTCAAAACAAAGTGCTCCTAACCTGTTCATCTGATCATGGATTTAGGCGAAATGAAACACTTGAAAGGGTCTAAAGGTAAGGGAATGCTCAGGTTTGGCAAACTATAGCCTTGTAGGAATTCTACTAGTCAGAAAAAAAACCGTAGTGGCTTCGTAAATTTTTATCACCTCCAGCAGTTTTTGAATAATGCAACAGTCTTTTTGGCAGCTTCATAAAACTGTAATCTGCACAAGAAGTTCTACAATGTCTCAGCACTTCCTGGGGACTCAGAGCAGTAGGGTAGCCTTGCAACACAAGCAGAGATTAATCATTTTCTAATGCACAATAATAAATAATGTATTCCCCCATAGTACATAAATTAAAGCTGTAATTCCATCCCAGTTCTGTGATGACACCAGAAGCCCAAGATGGAATTTCAGCCTAGCTATGACCAGTCAGGATACGCATTATTCCTTAAATTATGTTCTGAGAGTTAATAATGAACTGAGAAGTTCTGAAGGCATTACCAAAAAGACGTAATGTGTAATTACAGGCAGATAGCAAAATTATTAAGTCAGATACTGTTTGCAGAACCTGCTAAAGCAAGCAGTAAATCTGATCCCTGAAAAGTCCACTCAGCATATTTGTAGCAAGGCAAGCAAAGATCACTACTACTATCACAAAAAATGAACGGTTCTAGTGCCACAGAGCAATGTCCCCATCGTAGTAAACAGCAAGAAACTGCACATTAAAGATCAGGTTTGTACATTAGAGAGTCCTTAAAACACCGACATAACTCCTACAACTATACACAGTACTTCACTCACAAGTCAAACAGGGATCCTGTACAGGTGCACAATGATAAGCGTAACATACCAGGAGAAAGTCACAGCATGTCCCAAATTTGCAGTCCTCTGACACAAAGTCAACTGAGCAAATCAAAACACTCATGATGAGAAGTGTTTTGTCCTCTGATGAACATACATATACACACACTTTATACACGGTAAACAATCTACAAAATTTTCATGAAGAATATGGACCTAATATTTTTCCTCCAGACAATTTTAAGAAATTTTCTGAAGACTCTAAAGACATTTTAGAAATCTGACAACCAGCATTTTATGGAAATAAACTGAGAAGTATGAAGGCAGAGAGCCAAAATAATCATCTATCTAGAGTTAACTGCTGTATTCACCCTGGACTTTTGTTACAATTCCCATGAATTTTAGCAAATCCTGCAAGATTTCAAGTAGGTCTGAAGCCAGTTTTCTTTCAGAGACAAGAAAATAATCTTCTGACCATCTTACACAAACAAGGCACAAAATTTCACAGGATCTCCTGTGGCCTGGAATGGTTCCAGGTTCTGAACTTTTTTGCATGGTATTATTCACAAATTTATCTTCCCCCACCTCCCATTGTTGATAATGTGAGAATGCAAGTCACGCTCACTCTCACTTGCTCTCTCCCCTTAGGTTTCTAGCTTACAGAGCTGTAAAGAGAAGGAGAAGCCTGAAGATTATGACAAAAAGTCAAATAAATATGTCAGGAAGTTGATATTTTTAAAAGCTGAAAATGTTTAAGCCTAGAGTAACTCTTTTTGAATATCTAAGGCTTCCCCACAAGCCACAGTATAATTTGTTCCCTACCTCCCATCTCTTCCTCTTTCCACTTCTCCTTTTTACAGTGTTACATAAAGCGTTCAAACCTGAACACCTGGACTTACCTTTCCTACGTTCATATTCAGGCACCGTAACAGGAATGGTCTCATATTCAAAGGGCCACTGAACTGAAGATACCTAGTGATATTTCTGTTCACTTTTAATCACTTTGATAACAAGCAAAATTTAAAATCTGAATATAAGAATTTACACACTTACATCTTCATTTAAAGACACAGGTTTTCCATGATCCCATTTTTTCCCCTTCTGCCTTTTATGACTATTCACACAAACAAAAATGTATCAAAAATAATGAGAAAAGGACAAAGAATGCACAGCAATCAATGCCTAAAGCTCCTTGCCTTCATGGTATCTCCACAAGAAGCATATCATCACCTCTAAATAGCAACCTGAAACCTACTCAAGACTTACATAAGTCGTGACTCAAGAACTAAAACAATGAGTGTCAAAACATTCAAAGACACAGTACCCTCTGCTCCTAGTAGTAAAGGAGTAACTACTGAGAATATGCAAAGGAGATCCTTGCACTGGAGGAAAAAACCAGCAGTAAAAACTTTAAGAGAAATACATGCAATCACAGAATGGTTTGAGACGTTTAAAGACCATCTAGTTCCAACCCCCCCTGCCATGGGCAGGGACACACTCCACTAGACCGGGTTGCTCAAAGCCATCCATTCAAAACCATCCACGCAAGCTAAGCTACAAAAAACAGTAGTAGACTACGAGAAAACATTCAACCAGACGCAGTCTTGGAGGTTTTTTATGTCACAAATAACTGATATTATGTCACAAATAACTGATATTACTGAGACCCCACCTGGAGTACTGCATCCAGCTGTGGAGCCCTCAATATCAGAAGGATATTGACCACTTGGAGCGAGTCCAGAGGAGGGCCACGAAGATGATCAGAGGGCTGGAGCACCTCTCCTATGACGGAAGGCTGCAAGAATTGGGCTTGTTCAGCCTGGAGAAGAGGAGGCTCCGAGGAGACCTCATTGCAGCTTTCCAGTATCTGAAGGGGGCCTACAACGGTGCTGGGAGAGGGCTTTTTACAAGAGCCTGTAGTGATAGGACAAGGGGTAATGGGTACAAATCGAAATCAGGGAGGTTTAGATTAGATATCAGGAAGAAACTCTTCACAGAGAGGGTGGTGAGGCACTGGAACAGGTTGCCCAGAGATGTTGTGGATGACCCATCCCTGGAAGTGTTCAAGGCCAGGCTGGATGTGGCTTTGAGCAACCTAGTCTAGTGCAAGGTGTCCCTGCCCATGGCAGGGGGGTTGGAACTAGATGATCTTTAAGGTCCCTTCCAACCCTAACCATTCTATGATTCTATTCTATGATATAAACTCCAGGTATAGTGATAAGCTAACACCCAATGTATGCCTCCATCTGCCTTTTACCGGCAACTCAGAGAAAGATGATTTTCTCCGAGATCTCTTAGCTAGCAGGTTATTATTGCTTGTGAGATACCCTTCATGAAGAATGGCAATCTAACACAGAGACTAAAAGGTGACCCTGTAACTAAATGTCAGCTTGCAAAATCGAATACCTCTCGTGGTCTGAGCTGAACAAACACTACTGTATCGACAATGTAAGCAAAATGCTGAGCAGAGAAATAAATCTGCAGTGAAAAAGAAAGAAGGTAAAAAACCCTCTAGAAGTAAGTGAGAGGGAACCAGAGAGGGAGAAGGCACATGGCAAACTTACGTTAGTGCAACTCTAACCAATTCAGGCTCTTCACATGCTCATCACTGCGCCATCTGTGCTTCAATACAAATGGAAGGGTTCCCCATCACATTTTCTTTCTTTGTGCAAATATCATAGTCACTTGCATATATTCCAAGGACTGTGTGACTTATTGATTCAGAAATTAATCTAAAATAATGCTTATATAATACACACCACATTGATTCCCAATCTCATTGTGCTGGTCACAGAAATACATGCTAGAAACTGTTCAGAACACTTTTCTTCCAATCTGGAATTACGTTACAACCCTTGCACTCCAAATTTAAAGACACCATGTACACCAAAATCTGAGCACTACCCTGTTAATTACTTTTCCTTCCTTGCTCATTGGCTCAACAGACAACACAAGACACGTGGGTGAAGACTCACACAAGCAGCAGTGAAAATCTCGGTGCTTGCAACCCAAGGAGGGGAGCAGGATTTCAGAACTGTGTAATTACAAGAAGGAAGAAAAAGTATGATTAAAGTGTCCCTATTTCTGACACAGCATAACTCAGAAGAAATGCCAGCACTTGTCACAACTAACTGTGTGGCGAGGACTTCCCCAGAGACACCATACCCAGAGATGTGGGCTTTTCACCACGGAGAATTCAAATTTCCCTCCTGGAAAAATGAAAGAGAAGGAGGAAAGAAGTCTTTTTTCACAATATTTTTACATTATTTAAACTTAAAAATTCTCATTGCCAATGAGTTACTGGGTTGTTCTAATACAGGCATTAAGGATCCAAAAGCAGAAGCTCTTGCTGCCCTTCAGATTACTGGTGGTGATTTCTTCCTGAAAAAATACAGGACAAATGAACATACTGCTAATGCATACTGTGTTAATTATTCTGCAGATATAGTTTAAATTCATATTCTCTCAAGTTTGCAGCTATAGCACACGAGGACTGCCCCGTGAGGCTGCGTTACTGCCTAAACGAACTCATGTTATGCTATTAAATACTCCCATGAGCTGAAACACTGTAGAAGGGTAAAGTTCAGAACAATCAATTTCAACACTATTTTGTAAACTTCAGTATAGCTCCAATTCTCTGTTATTGATATCAAATCAAGGAACCACATTTACATTACAAATCAACGGGTTAGTGCGCAGCACTGAGCACACCATAGGGAGGGAAGACACATGCAGACAACATGCTGCCAAAACAAAGCTTTAATTTAGAGGAAAGAATTCTGGCCTCTGGAGCTGTAAGAACCACCCCGAGATAGGAACTGGGAGTACACGGATAAACAGAAGCAATGCTATGAGTCTACACAGAGTGATTTCCAAAGCTTGTCCTCCCACGGCTTTACCAAAACGCAGCCGGGTGAGCTGAGTGGCAGCAGCCAGTTGCCGTCAGGAACCCTAAAACGTGGGGAAAGCCCACTCGCTGCTCAGCCCAGCTACCCAGGACACCCATGATCAGCCTACAACCCACAGGCCACAACGCTGACCCCCAAAACACCCCATCCAGCCTGTTGCCTGCTCACACCCACCCACCCTCCGGCATTTTTCACCCCTGCAGAAAGATGGCTGGGGCTGCCTCACCCCAGGGCGCCTGCCTCGGTTCCTGCAAGCCCACGGCAAGTTGTTGGGTGCAGCTGAAGCAGGGTGTGATACCGAGGCGCTCTGAACACAGCAGATCCCACGGCAAACTCCACCTGTCAGAGGACAGCCAGGGTCTAGCCACCACAGCTCACCAAGGTGACACAATGCACACCTTAACGTACAAACTGTGCATATAAGCTCTCTCAATACAAAACACATTCACATGCATTTACAACATACAGTCTTACTTTCTGATGTTGAAGTTATGTTGCTACCTCCACGTGCCCCGCAAAAAAACCCCAAAAAACCCATGTCTGTTGCTTTCCTCAATCATTAATCATAGTACACTAACAAACATTCTGGCACTGACACTGTTTAAACATCCTTCTCTCCACCCAAAATCCACTGGCAAATATTTTCACATACAAGACGACCATCCCACAACCCTGCTTTTAAATGCTAATCTAAACTGAGTTCTCCAAGCCAGCACAGTAAAGAGTTACTCTTTGGGAGGGGGAGTGCAGAAAAGAAATGAGAGAGGGGGCCTTTAAGATGAAATAAAAATAGACTCCCTTGATCCCACCATGACATGGCCCAGACATTCTCCCTGTGGGGGAAGAAAATGTTTCTTACTGAAGCGAGAGTTTTTATAACATTTTCTTCTTTTTTTTTTTTCCCCCCTTCCCCCTGTGCAACTTTGGTTCCTGAAGAATGCTTTATATAAAAGACATGACATTTGGCAACCCAGCTCTGCTGCTTTGTGAAATTCTTTTGGCAAGTGCCCTATGTGCTGACTGCATTAAGCACATCAGTTCGTTTATTTATTTATTTATTTAGGCAGAAGTCAGAGGGAGCAAGCCGTACAATTAACATGCAGCGCAGCACTGCTTCATAAAAAAAAACCCAAAAACAGGAGAGGAGTTGGGGAGGGAGGGGCCAAAGCCTCTCCCTTCGGGAAACATCATCATGGGATAGGAGATGGTTCTCCAACCTCAAAGTGTTGCTGCTGCTCTGGGGCATATGCAGTGATTCTTGGATCTCAAGGCATTTAACGAACATCAATTAATTAATTAATTAAGCCTCAATTCCACAACAAAGGCAGGTATCATTACACATCTATTTTACATATGGGTAAAACGAGCCATGGAGTAAACCTAAGCCTGTACGGATCTTGCCCCATGTCCTGAGGCAGGAGGTGTACTACCTTGCCCTTTCTGAGGCAAGAGCCGCTCCGCATTAACTGGCGGAAAGGCACTGCACTGGCTGCCTGCACATCCACACTTCCTCCTGCATGCCCCGAGTGAAACCAGAAAATGGAGAAGTCTCCACACGCCACCATCTTCCCAAGGGTGCACCCACGGCACGTGACGACAAGGCACATGGTCTTCTATTGATAGGCACCAACCTCCTTTGCACCACGTTGCACGCCCATCACATACCTCCACGCCATCGGCACCATATATACACACCGTCTGCCATGTTCTTGCAAAGGCCAAATATCCAAGGATTGATGATTTGAATGAGCAACCCCCATTTCCTACTCAGATGCCATGCGTTGGGCAGGAGGGTCGTACATTTGTGGTTCGGAGTTACGGAGCCTATTACTTCAGGCTCACAAGACAACAAGACGCTTCTCAGAAACGATGGAGTATTTTGCTTACGCTCATGATTAGCCCCATTTATTTACACCAGGGACCAACTAAGCTTGGCAGCGCATCGCCAGGGACACCCAGCAACAGCAATCCACAGAACCATGAAGTTTTCAAGCTAAATAGGGAGGAGAAACGGGAACGGGAGAGGACATGACATACCTGTCCAAAGACCAAAACCAATGGCTGGCCAGTCCCACAAGGTTGGATGGGTGAAGGTTCTGCACTCACCACATACCCCCAGATATTTTCAGGCCAAGCTGCTAGCAGCGAAGGGCCTGACCCATCTGAGCCACTGCTCAGCACACACACCACCAGGAAAATGCTGAAACGTGGTCTGGTGCCTTCCACAGGAAGGAGCTGCCAAGCTTCTAACCAACAGGACCCCTTGAAGATCGGGTACAGAAAGGACTTTTCTGCATCCCAGAGAGCTGAGACGGGACTGGAGGGTTTACTCAATCAGGTGCTGCTGCTTCAAAGGCTACGTCCAAGGGCACAGATAATTCTACAATGCGCTTATTCTTTGGAAAAGTTTTAAGCAGCTTGGTCAAAAAAAAGTTACACGTTTAGCATTAAAAAGGGTTAAACGGGTTAAAAAGGGTTAAACACAAACTCTAAAAGAGACAGACATGCATTCTCATCACTTGTGCGTGACCCAAAAAAAAAAAAAATCTAATTTTGTTCTTAGAAAACAAAACTGACACAGCAATCTTAACCTGCCTAGTGTTTTTTTAGAAGAATATGTGAAATGTTTTTTTTTTAAATAAAAACATCTGGCATTACTCCCCCTTCCCATTCTAAACTTTATCCCTACAATTTCTGTCCTTCATTTTTAGGCCAATTTTTACGATATCAGTGTAGTTATCACAACAGCAATACACAAGCCCAAATCCAGACTGCCAGTTTAACAGAAGTTTCACATGACCAAGGGCTCAGGACAGTAAGATACAGAACTCTGCACCCGCTTAACTGTGCAGCAACCTTTGCCAATCATCTGTCCTCAATGGAGCATATACCAGGCTCTCCTTTGAAAAGGATTTACGGATCTTAGCACTGAACAGGGCCAAAGGGATACAAACCTGTCCACAAAGAAATAACTGGCAAAATTCCCCTCACCTGAAGCAAGGAAATACCAAGGCTTCAGTAGCACAAGTTGATCGTCCTCTTCAACCTGCAAACAATACACTGGCACTTCAAGTGGGGATTTCAAGCTCAATGTACCAAGTTACCGACCGCTCATGCAGGATACACGCCCTGTTTTACAAGCGGATTCTGGAAGTACAGGGCAAGAGCAAACAAGGGAAACCTCAGCACAAATTTTCTGAAGCTGTGGTCTCATTAGCTCAACATGCAGGCAAATCTGAAGTCAAGAGGCTTTGGATCTGTGTGCATATACTACATGTGTTGTCCCAATGCAAATTTCACACCAAAACCCTAATAAACACTGTTTTTCTTTAAGTAGAGAGAGGAAACAATGTATAAAATTAAATATTCTCCACCAAACATATCTGTGAAGGTAAGTAAAAGGAGTTAACATTTTAGGACAAGTCTGGCAATCTCACTAGCCTCATGTGCACAGTGCAGAGATGCTATGTAACATGAAATTACACAGCCTAAAACTCAGTCACAGGTGGTTTACTTGAGGGGAAAGACAATATTATGACAGAGGGACAAGACTCAGAGGTAAAGGGTAGGATAGGACAGAACACATGAGAGGGACAAGACTAAGATGTTTTTGGCTTGACACTTGCCAAGTGAAAAAACAGGCGTGAGTCATAGTAAAGGTAACTCAAAGTGTGATGTGACTGCAGTGGAGAACTGAGCAGACCACACTGCATGAGTCAGCAGCACAGATAGAAAGAGTGATAAGAAGCAGCAGATGGGACGTGTCTTTACTGAAACAACCCTGCAGGACACAGGCCTCCTTCGCGCCAGTGAAACCATGTGCCAAGCTGGTGTGCGCTGGCTCGCACACTGGTGATCCCATGAACCAAAGAAGGCCACCCACAGAGGTTAGAAGAGCAGCAGGCAAACAGGTGCAGAAAGATCCACATGCAAAAAAGCACAGGAAAGCAAAGCAACAGCACCCCCCCAACACGCACACACCCTGACTAGCACCCTGGGACACCACCCTCCAAACCGCTCAGGCAGCGGGGCGGGGAGGAAGAAACAGGGGGCAGGAAGCTGTCGTTGGGATCATGGCATTCAACCTGGCCGAAGGCCAGCTTCTCTGTTCCTGCTAGACAGACTCTGCCTTCCTGGTGGGCTCCGAGGGCTGAAGGCTGCAACCTTACAGCCCCCCGGCCCCAGTCGGCCTCCCCAGCTCACAGCTGCAGAGCTGGGAGGCACCCGCAGCCACAGCTCACAGGCGTCTGGAGACGCAAAAGGGGCAGCTGGGGCCATTTGCTCCGGCACACCTGCACCTCAGGTGGCTTTGCAAAACTCAGGTTTAAAGCACCACCTTTTCCTTGAGGATTGCAAACCCCCGTTTTGCTTCAGGAGCAGAACATTTAGCCCCAAGAGACCAAGCGCCACGTTCTTGGGTAGCAGAAACCATACTGTCATACCCAAGGCCACATTACCTGCAAAATGCAGCTGCTGCCCTGACCACATAAACGATCTGCAACAGTGGCTGTTCCCGCTCAGGATCCCTACTATCTGCACTTTTGAACCTGGTCAGGAAAGACGAAGGCCACGTGTCACCAGCTCAAAAGAGGACAGAGTTATAAGGCAAGGCTCAAATCGCCTTTCATCTCACTTCTTGGCTGAGGTAAAAATACACCCTGCCTGTGAGGGGCGAGATGGAAGGTAAAATGCTCTGCTTTTAGACACGAGATGCTGGTGTTCATCAGGTTTGGCTAATTTCTAAGAAACAAACCTTGGCAAAGGTCTGCAGTTGAGGGGGATGAAAGATGACTTGTTTCATTTTCTTTTAGTGGAGCTCATAGCATGACTAGCATAAATCTACGCAAATGTGCTTTAGCCACATATACATGCCAGTTGTTCTATCTGGGAGAGATAGTCCCTATATTCTAGCAATATATATATATATTTCATTTTTCACAATCTGTCCTGCCAAAATAAGCATGTTGTGTCCAAGTATTTCAATGGAGTTAGAAGGTGCGTCTATTCCCCCCGCTCCAAACATCCTTATTTATAGTTTTCAAAAGTTGGCAGGTGTGCCGAGGAAGAGCAGTTGCTGAGCCTAACACACTCTGCA
Source organism: Eurypyga helias (assembly GCF_000690775.1). Classification (NCBI taxonomy): domain Eukaryota; kingdom Metazoa; phylum Chordata; class Aves; order Eurypygiformes; family Eurypygidae; genus Eurypyga; species Eurypyga helias. The sequence continues at coordinate 210,690 of NW_010250594.1, forward strand.
CAGCAACAGATCTGTTGTAACAGATTAACAGGCAAAGAGAGAGAGACAGACAGGAAAGAGCCGTACTTTCCTTCTTTACACACGTCCTTGCTTTCAAATGCAGCTTTACGGAGATAATGACAGTAACTGCGTGTCTAAAATAAAGCTGGACTGAGAGCCAAGGCTCATGCAGCCCCACCGACAGCAGAGCTTGGCTCTGCACTTCGGTCACGCACTTCTCTAACCCAAACAGGTGCCTTCCAAGAAGCAGGTAGAGGAACTGCTCTCCTACGGCCATTGTGGGCATTAGTGCAGGGGGAGGGCGGTCAGCCTGTAAGAAAAACAGTGAAGTGAGTTTTCATTTCCTGTCGGGTTTAATCTTGTCTAGAGGCTTTGCTAGCTGCTACTTCCATTTTCTGGCCTGCCTGCAGAGGAACTGCTTTCCATACTCGCTTGCAGAAGGTCTCTCTTCACTGCCTGCAGTCGGTGTCTCTCCGAGCTCCTGAAATCCACCCCACCCTGCCCACCATTCACTGGCTGCAGCAGCAGTGAATCAGTCTGCAACCACAAATCACTGTGTTGGCCTCCCCCTTGTAGCTCTATAAACAAACACACTCCCGATTACAGCTTCCACTAGCAATTGGTTTAAGAAAAAAAAAAAAAAGGCACAGGATTCATGGAAGCTGATGCACAACTTGGTTTTTTCCCTGCAGTCTAATCTTTCCGTTACCCCTTGAAGGATCTGGGCCATGCACAAACACCCTTATACCCATTTTACTATTGATTTTCACACTCCATGGGCTCTTTGTTTTTTTCTTCGAACTCATGATGTGAGTCCTTTGTGCTGGTTTTGGCTGGGATAGAGTTAATTTTCTCCACAATAGCTAGTACGGGGCTGTGTTTTGGGTTTTTTGCTGAAAACAGTGTTTGTAACACAGGGATGATTTTGTCACTGCTGAGCAGCGCTTACACAGAGTCAAGGCCTTTCCTGCCTCTCACATCAGACCACCAGTGAGGAGGCTGGGGGTGCCCAAGAAGCTGGGAGGGGAAACAGCTGGGACAGCTGACCCCAACTGACCAAAGGATTATTACATACCATATGGCGTCATGCTCAGCATATAAAGCTGGGGAAAGAAAGAGGAAAGGGGAGACGTTCAGAGTGATGGCGCTTGTCTTCCCCAGTAACCGTTATGTGTGATGGAGCCCTGCTTGACGGCTGACCCCCTGCCTGCCGATGGGTAGTGGTGAATGGATTCCTCGGTTTGTTTTGCTTTGCTTGTGTTTGCGGCTTTTGCTTTACCTATTAAACTGTCTTTACTTCAACCCCCGAGTTTTCTCACTTCTACCCTTCCAATTCTCTCCTCCATCCCACCGGGGGGGAGTGAGCGAGCAGCTGTCTGGGGCTTAGTTGCTGGCTGGGGTTAAACCACGACATCTTTTATACATTCTGCAGGCAATTCCTGAAATGCACAATTTGAATGTGGACACAAGGGCCTGCTAACCCAAAGACAATTAGTGACAAATTAGGATCAAAATTCAGATAGAGGCTCAGCAATGATTCCCTTGTCCTCAGCCTGAAGACAGCACTGCACCTATGTAACTCTCACCATGGGGCTCTCAGGCTCTCAGCCCTGAGGCTGCTGAACGCGACAGCATTGAATGTCATTGAATCAATGACAAACCATTACTGATAGTTCTGCAAATAGGTTCTTACGCCTCTCAGCCACAGCCCCCTGGCAATATACACACTTGTGCACATCCGCTTTCAAAACGAGCCATCAGATGCACTCATCCGTCTAAGCCAAGATGCAAGACACTGCTAAGCAAGGGTGACACCCTGCCTCAAAGGGGTCTGAGGACAGGTGTCAAGCTAGGAAAGCAGAAGGCAAAGGTGTTAAGTGATAGAGCACTGAGTACATGTTGCTGGGAGTTAAACAGCACAGTACATGCCAAGAGCAGTAACTCCTCTCCCTGTGTGAACTGTGACCAGGAGCAATGCCACCACATGTGAGCAACAAAAGAACTCATGGCTGAGAGATGGAAAAGGGGGGAATCACCTGATCCTCCACCTGTGCACATCTCTGAAGACATATCTCAGCACCACATCCTTAATTCTTTCCCCAGTTTCCAAGAACTGGCCTTTCACACACACACTAGAGAAAGAAAATGAGTTTGTCTAGTATCTTTACTTCCAGCTCGTATTTGCAAAGCTCTCCAAGAAGAAAACCAACAGAACCCACAAGCGATTGGTGTTATCACACTTGATCCAGATGTGCCTTGAGCTCGCTGCCCCCCATGAGACCAAGAGCCATTGCTACAGGCCTGAAGGGACAGTGGCGTGAAACCGTGAACTAGCACTTAGCTTGCCTTCTCCCGGGACAGATTATGTAGGTGCAGCATATCAGAAGACAAAATTACTAACTTTATTCCTAAATCTCTCAAAAACACTCAGTCTCACTTCCTTATTTACAACTGAATGAATCTGAAAGATGTGAGTCGCTTTTGCAAGATCCAAGAACGTCACTGGGAACACAGCGGCAAAGCCCCAAACCCTGTTTCTCAGTGTGCTATACAACCCTCTTCTCTCCCTCTGGGCACAGTGGGGCTTGGTCACTACCCTCTGCATACAGACTAATAAAAAATGACTTCTCTCTCATGCATTTACATATGTAAATTAAGACATTTTAAACTAGGTGGTAATGATCCATATTCCATTCAAATACTATATCTGTTGAAACCGTTTGAAATAATTTTAAGTAACATTTCAAGAAAGATGTGTTTTTGCTGCTGAAGTCTCAGAGAAGAATCAAACCCTGGAACTGATAGCAGTTAACCGCTACACTTCTTAAACTAAGCCTGACCGACATCCTACAACAGCTTGCAGTAGCAGTCTCTTCTGCCAGGCCAGAGAGGGTATCTTCTTCCTTTCAGTGCACTTGGCAGGCGAAGTTAAACACTTAGCTCAAACATGAAAAAGGAACCTGAAGCTGTAAAAGTAACAAAATAGGAGTTCAACTAATTTCTTGATGGAAGTGATGTGCAAGAGTTCAGGAGCTATGATTCCCCAAACTCTTTAAGATACTGGGAACAACAAAACAAAACAAAAAAGACTTAACTACAGGTAACTGTTCCTTCTAAAAATTGTTTAATTTTAATGCAAAACAAGGTTGGGGTTCTTTCCTCCTTTTTTCCCTCCTGTTTCCCAGCTCCTGTTTTAAGGAAGCATTTAGTTACGTGACAGAAATGTTTCAGAATCTCCTTTTTGTGCATTTTTGCTGAACATTGATTTTCATGTGAATGTAGCCTAATAGAAGTCACATGCAAAAATATAATCTAGTAAACAGTGAACAGAAGACGTACCACTGATTATAATAAAAAATAGAAAAATTTGAGGCCCACAAAAATTTATGTTGGACCAGATTACTGGCAGAACATCTGTAGAAACATCATGTAGTCTAGGTTTAAAAGAAGATACATAAAATTATTTCAAGTACTGAAAGCATTCCCTTCTTAAAGGACAATAACTAAAAAGAGTAAACGCAAATCAAGGTTCAGAAGATGATTATTTTAATGAAGTTTTCCTGCTTGCTGATTTTAGTCACAACTGAAAGCAGCGATTTAAATCCCCCTGAAAAACCCTCCACAGGAGGAGCAGTGCTGATTCGTTTCTCAGGAGATGGGACACTCAAGATCATGAAGAAGAATGTTAGTGTGCTGATGCACGGCAGACACACTGGGACAGAGACAAATGCACACTAGTATTTCAAATTAAAAAAAAGCAAGGGGCTGAAATATATGCACGTATGTGGACATGTGAACGCCTGCCCTCATTTTGTTACCACATGCAGTCAGGACACAGACCCGCATAGCAGCAGCTTAGAAGGAGGAAGGTTTTGCAAAGAGGTAACGGCCAGCAGCTCTTGGGTGCTCAGGGCACTTCTCTCAGGTGCAGAAGCACCAGGACTGGCTCAGCTGCGGGTTCCCTGGTGTAAGCACTGCAGGGCCGGGGCCGTAAACGCGTGGTGATGTCTGGCCGCTCGGGGTTAGCGTGGATCCTGCCAGGATTACTGTAAGCCTTGCTAAATCCGTGCCAGGCACATGGTGACTCTGCACCATCCTCCACCAGTGCTCCTAGTCCCAGGATGACTGTGAGAAAACACCCCTCAGGGCTGTCAAACCGGGAGCTGCACTGAGCAGGAGACAAGGAGCCTGGCTGCTCTCACCAGTTCCAAACTGCCTGGCCCTACCTACTCGGGAGTCTCTCCTGTGGGTGTCCTGTAGCACCTCCACCACCCAGGTTGTTCCCAGGGGCTACAGTAGCACAGACTGCCTCTTCCCTGACCCACACAGCAACAAGGGAGAGGGAGGCTGTTTCAAAAAATAAAAAGAACTTCTTTGCTCTACAGCAGAAACCACGTTAGACGGCTTCAGGGGACCTGCAGAAACTGGCAAAGTCACGGAGATGAACCTCCAGTGAGAACGAAAGGAGGAGGAAATGTGCATTCTACGAGCCATTTCTCAAAACAGGAGGTTACGCTATGGGGAAGAACATCTCTGTTTTCCCCACGCTGCCCTCTTACACTAAAGAGCAAACGCGTGGGGAGATGCAATCACAGTGGAGGCACGAGCTGCCAAACTGCTTTTTGGCTTAAGAAGCAAAGGACAAGCTTGATGTTTGTTCTTCAATTGCTGCCTCGTGCACTTAGTGTAACAAGACAACGGAGAAGAATAACTCCTGTATAGAGATAGCAATGAGGTAATTAAAGCCTAGTTCTTCTCAGCCTGCTCCCCAACTCCACATAAAAGAAGTATTTCTAGGTTGAAAATACATCACCACACTGTAGTGTAAAACTCACGTGCCTCGTGGAGTACTGCTGGCTTTACTACGGCCACGCTATTAGCGGGTACTGATTGTGTTTGTACAATATTTCAGTAAGCAGAGCCAACCAACATCACTTCCTCTATTTCTGTAGAGAGTAATATATTTACAGGAACAGCCTTTTGAAATGTTCCAGTAAAATTAGCTTACTCACAGATTTTTCTTTAAACTAGAACAGAGAGCAGAAGGATAATATCATCATCAGGTTTTGTGCATAAATCAGCTGTAATTTACCACTGACATGTTGCAATAATGAACTGCCACTACCTTCTGAGTTATTTGATGGGTTACTAGAGATTACCTAAGTTCACAGGATCACCAAAAAGAAAAAAAAAAAAAATCTTCATTATTTCCTGGGAAACGACCTTCAGAAGCATGCATTCCACCTCCTTCCCCAAAGCAGTGCCCAAAATATTCCTGGAGGAGGTTTGTCTGTTTTATAAAAACCTCCAGTGACGATGCTTCCATGGGTTTCTCAAAGGCAAATGACTGCAGCACCAAAATACCCTTATCAATTGAAAGCAAACCCATTTCTTCTCATCCTAACCCCAGCAGTCGTGCAGTACAGTTTATTCCCTTCCCATCCAAAGGAACCTTCCACATACTTGGAGACTGCTATCACGTCTGTTACTGGCCTTCTCCCCTGTAGACTAAACAATCCCAATTCTTTCATCTTCATTCCCAGGTCATGTTTTCCAAATCTTTGATCCTTTTCCCTGCCTCCTCCCTGGACACCATCCAGCTGGCTCTTGACTATGTGGTGCCCCAAACTAGATGTTGAGCCATTTCCAACACTGAGCAGAGTGGACAAGTTATTTTCCATGCCTTTTCTTTACACACCCCAAAACTGCTTTTTCGAGGGGCAGGGATGGGGAAACTTTGTCACCTGTATGACACCCACTGCCTCGGGTCTACGACCCCCTTCACTCTCAGATGCGCCGTGCTGCGCTCACGGATCAGGCCTGGGAGGAATAGAGCTGAGGCTCTTCCCCACAGGCTGCAGGGGATGGGGCTGCAGGGTCGGAGCGGCAGCAGGCAGGGGAGAGAAGGAAAAGATGCCCACTCAGCAGAGAACTGGCAGCCCAGATCCCAGGGGACAGGAGAGCAGGACATGCTGCAGGCTGGTTTTCTTTGGTGGTCTGAGAACCAGCTGTGATTTTTAACACCCTATTCAACTAAACCAGGCTAAACTGCCTCCAGCACAGCCCAACTCCAGCTCACAGACCTTCTTCTGTAGGACCACTATTGAGTCAGCCATTCCCCATCCTGTGTCATGCAACTGGATATTTCTATCCTTGTGCAGTGCTTCTAAGATTGTATCCTGTTGTGTTTTTTTTTTCCCAAACCATTCCTTCAGTTAGCCAGGGCCAACTGGCTGACTTTAATCCTGCCCTCCAAGGAGCCTGCAGCCCCCCTCCATGCTTCTTATCCTATGTAAATTTAATAACTGCTCTCTCTGCCTCATCCATCATTTCAATAATGAAAACAATGAGCATTACCAAAGCCAGGACAGACCCCTGGGGAATCTCACTCCAGTCGTGCAGTTTAACAGCAAACCATGAATAACTACTTCGAACAGTGCCTGGTGAAATTCTGTGCACCCACAGTACAGACCATCTGACCAGACACCCAGCCTTTTCCAAAGAAAGCCATGTTAGAAAACACCCAGAGCCCCCATTAAGGAGGGAGTAATTTCTATCACAGAAGTCCAATTACATTGTCACAGGCGCTGTTGGAAAGTCTTTGCTAAACACTGCCATAAAAATGTAATGCATGCTGTTAAGAGGAATAGGAGGGTTGATAACCAAGCTTTAGGGTGACAGGAAGCAACTTCAGCTCATCTCAGACAGCAAGATCCTGACTTTCCTTCCAGCAAGAGAAAGGCTTGGAAGAAGCAAACTGAAGCCCAGGATAAAAACGACAGGAATTTTATACCTGCCATCAACTACTGCTGACTTATCAGTTAAATGAGATACCATCACAGAGGTGTGGTTTTGATTTTTTTTTTTTAATAAACCAAAACATTTGTTTAGCTGTTCCAGATGTTTTCTGAATTGCATTCCTTACCGCTCCCTAACAGCCTATCCTGCTCAGGGATCACAAACAAGACAGACAGCAAAGACCATGGCTCCCAGAACCCAGATTCATGCTTTAATGAACCATGGAAAGCATCTCTAAGCCGCACACCACCACTAGGAGAAGCAAGTGGCAGCGGCTGGTGCCTGAAACAAGGAGAAAGGGTAAGTTCCATGGAAAGTGAAAGGTGAGGCAGCTTTCCAATGCTGGCTCCCTCTTCTTGCCAAACTAGCAATGCCCTGCCCACGTCTCTCCCCGACTTCTGCAGAAGATGCACTTGCTTCCCAGGAGAGTTTACTCTCGCAATGCAGATGTGTTTCACTGAGGCAATCGCCTTCTGTTGCGTAATGCAACCCGGAATTAAACAGTATATGCTATTTGGTGAATTTTTAAATGTAAACCAGAAGTTACTGTGGAGCTCGGGGACACTGCCAAGAATGTCAACGCTACAATTTTAGCAGGGAAGAACATATCATCTCTTCTCTCCTCCCACAGCTTATCCTGAGTCGCAATTTTGCTAAATCCTTTTGTACTTGTCAGTAAAATACCAAGTCACACATCTGTGTGACTTTCGTTTTGATCTCTGGTGACAGTGGGTACCTCAGGACCTGAGGTGGCCGCACCAGTGGCGGACACAGGGCAGCTCTGGGAAGAAGAACCTGGTACCAAGGTGTACAGAGTTGAACCGTTTGTTCACTTCATGTCCTGGGGTAAAAAAATAAAATCTTCAGGAACAGAACCTGCAACCAACTACTCCCCTGCGTGAAACCAGGAGGAGCAACACTGCAGATGCCAAGCCATACCTGGAATACAAATATACATACGTTTAGATTCTTCTTACAGTTTCCAGGAGTTGTACAATGCCATTCCTCTTTAGAGCAATACAGGTCTCTTCTAAAATACAGCATGCATAATCCAGTTTTCCATAGCGGAAAACTCTACCAAGGGAATACTGTTTGTTCATACTAGAAATGTATCCCAAAATTACAGTAATTTATAGCCTCATTTTCATTGACAAAAGAAATAACATCACTCTCTTCTGACAAATATCAGTACACTGAAAAAGTAATGAATAAATGCCTATAAACAGATATCAAATAAAGCAACTATCAATCACTGCAACAAAATTTTAATTAAATCATACATTATGTAAAAAAAAGGCTGAAATTAAAACAAGCCTTATAAGCTGAAATCAAAATAAAAATCTATCTATTGTGCCAAAGCAGAAAAACATAATTCAGGGCACTAAAATACCACAACCTGTTAAATGTCCAGTCATCTAATCATTATTTGTAAAGCTCAAAGTATGCTAAATGAAGCCAGACACAGAGATTCAGCAAACTACTTAGGCATGTGCCAAAGTACATCTGTATTTTAAAACCTTTTTTTATGCGACAGAGAGCTTAAAACTGTGGAACTGTTCATGTACACCTCTACAACAATTTCTTTTTAAGAGACAGAAAATACTCAGAAAGCAGTCTGCACTGTCCACATTTTAGTACTACAAATCAAGTCAGCATTCAGCCTAGGCTGAATACATATTTCTGGAGACACATCAGAAAGAACCCCGGGGATTAGTCCTAACACAAAAGGAGGAGGGAGTTGCCTGCTGTCATCCTGCCAATTTTGCAGAACAGGGGAGTTAGCAAATGAGGCATGAAAAAATGTGAGCAAAGAAACTCATACCTGCGACAAATGCAGCAATATCAGGTGTGCAAGAAAACTGCAGTAAGTACTATCAGTTCCAATCACAAGAATTGCTGATCAGCTTCAAGTCCTTTTGGCCTCAGCTGGAAATACTTAGCACCCTTAAGTCTAACTAAATTTATAAGCCATCCTAATTTAATGCTATAAATTAAATTTGAATATTTAGCACTTAACATTTTAAGGCTCCAACCTTCAATGTGAATCAACAGTAAAGCACCAGCACTAGCTGAAGCTCTAGCTACATCAAGAAAATCTTCTTGTATGCCTCCATTTCTATCTGACTGTAAAGTGATGGATACAGGTTTGTTTTTTTTTTTTAATTTCTGATAGCGACAGCAATATCAAATATACGTATCTTATTGCTTTAGCTAAAGCCCAAAAGCTACTGGTTTGGGCTTAGAGAATGTCTCCTTAATGCAGCTGGTGGCCTTCAGAGTGCAGTGACAAAGAGTGAGCATTATTCACGTACGTGGGTGCACGCACACGCGCGTGCAGGGAAAGCGAAGAAAGAGGCGCATGCGAAATACCGTAGTTCTCCAAACCTGAGTATGGCAATCGAGCACATCCAGTGCAGATGGACAGTCATGTTATGAAACTACACTGTTGACTCAACGCTAGCCTGTCTGGCAAGGTGGGCTGACAGGTTTCAGAGGGCAAAGGCCACCTCTGCGGGAGGGGGAAAGCCAAGGTGGGGATGAGGAGCTCCGCACCTGCCTCCAGTCTTAAAGTGACTTAAAAGTCACTTTCATTAGTCTGATGCATAAGATTCAACCAAAAAAAGAAGGGGGAAAAGAAATTAACTGAAGAACAAAAGACTGAACTTACTGAAGAAGACACCACTTTAAGAGGTTTGCCCACTTTACCTGCTCTAAAGCACTTCTGAAAAATTCAGCCACTGAGCTACTGCTTTCCTTGACCTTTACACTGCAAGAGAGCAGAGTAAAAACAGGAAAGAGCTAAAATGATATGCAATAAAGATGCTTCACGTTAAGAAAATCTTTTTGAGTTACTCTTGCAAATTCATTGTGTTAGATCTGCCAATACAATGGTTGCTAAAGACTATCTATTAACAGCACCAGCAGTCCAAGAAAGCATATTGTCTCAGCTGTTGCAGCAACGCTGTATGCACCACAGAATGCAGATACGTAGCATTTGCATCTGTTGCTAGTTTTCCACAACCAAAAGCTCACTTCATGTCTTATGATTAATTTATAATGCCCTGAGCCCCAAGGAGATTTGCTCTTCTGATTGCCCTTTTCTTAACAATAACGCAAATAAACATGGAAATAAATCCATTGTCTGAGGAACCCTTCCACTAATTCTGTTCTTTGATGGTTTGGTTGATTTAGTATAGCTAGGAATCAAGAGTAAAGTGGATCGTAGCTTAATATAGTGTGGTTAATCTTCCCTTTGGATAATGCTTTGGTACACTATGGCCCAAATACCAGAGATTTATTTGATGTGTACATGCTTTCAAGCATTAGTAAGCAAGTTGCAGCCCATTATGAAAGAAGAGCAGATCCGAACAGTTGTGAAGCTCTTTATGTACTAGATTGGCACTGGCAGCGCAATATATTTACATCTGCATGTGTACTTCCTTTATAATGTTGGAGACTATTTCACCAAGAAATACAATCTTTTTAAAATATGACTAAAAATATGGCTGAGATCACTTCCCACATCCTGATGCACTATTGTCTGAAGCATGACACAACTGGCAGAGGCGCACAGTCTCTTTCTTCTTTAACTGGTTTTATTCCTCACAACAGCCCAAAAGAACACATATCAGAGCCTCACAAATGTATACTAAAGTCACACATTAATTCCCATTAAAAAAAAAAAAACCAACAAAAAGGTTCTCTCACTTTTCATTTCTTATTCTTCCATTACTTTAAAGAATATGCTGCAGCACATACAGAAATACTCTACTGAATATCACAGAATTTTTTTACTTTACTAGACATACCAAATAAATTATTATCCTGCATTCTGTAATTAAAACAGTTACGTTGTTCTTCATCTACATCATTAAACTAATTGGTTCTTCAGAAGCTGGTCGTAAGAGCAAAATACTAACTTAAATAAAAATTATTTTTAATAATGAAATTTCAAGCAATGGTACAGTGGAAGCACTGAAGTGCACAAAAGTTACTTACATGGGGCAATGCTCCATGGATAACAGACCCAGTGTGCATCTACAGTATTTTAACAGACCCAGGCAAAAGCCACACAAGCTGTACTGTTAGGTATCAGTAAGCCATTCTCACAATAAGGCACATTTTTTCTACTTCAGAGAAGAAACGTGATCCCACGCTCCGGTACCTAACTCCTGCGTATGCTCCCTCACACGCATGCGTAATTTTCAGCAATTCTCATACTGTTTATACTACACTTACGGACCCCCCACATAGGCTACAACTGGACATCATCAGTCACTTGCCACCGCTGGCCTAGACTTTATCTCGTTCTGTGCTAAATGCTAACTTGAGATGACTCAGGGACACTTGCCTCTGTTTTTTCCCCCCACAATAAATAAAGAAGCCACCCCAGAGGCAGAGAGAAAGTGGAGGCTGGAAGGGGGAAGGACCTTCCAGACAGCAATTTGAAAACCTCAGCTACAGATGTGTAGCAAACCTACGCTCCTGCAGTGGGCTCTTCAGATAAAGTCTCAAACCTTGGTGGCAACTATCAAATGGACGTAAAAGTATATGCCAGTGAAGGAGGTGTGGCGAGAACAAACACATCAGTTACTGAGACACCAGGATACCACAAAAAAGTAACGCAGTAAGAAGAGAGGATGCCAGTGTCTCAGATAAGCAGCTATGGCCATGTTTACTTAAAACTGTTCTGCTGAGTTGTTCCCATTTCAGGCATAAAATTTTGATCTAAGGAAGAGACTTGCAGTTCTGTCTTCATTTTTTTTTTCCTTCAAAGCATGAAAGAACTTCTTTTTTCAAAACCAAACGAAGTTTACGTCCAAACTCTCTCAGTCCCAAAAATCTCAGACCTGTACTCTATCTAGTAAGAGTAGCAGTTAGTCCGGCCAAATGCACCAACAATATATTTAATAGCCTATAATATTTCTAATGCCCTGCTGCCTGAAGCCTGTGATCTTGAAAAGGAGCCAAACACAAAGCCACGACTGCTACAGGGAAGACTCAGTTGTCTCCCCTGGCTTTGGACCACCACTGGCATGACCAGACCAGGGACTCTGCAGCTGCAGACTATGGCACACAGACCACCTCTCTGGCAAGAGGAAGAAGAAATTAGAGATGAAAGTTATGCCAAACATGTAAGCATAGAGCTACTCTTTCAAAGTTAAGGTCCTGCAGCTTTATGGGTGTGTTTTATTATTTGATTTTATTGGACCCTCCTTCTCCTAGCCTACTGTTCCCCTCATATCACTTAGGGTCCCTCCTACCCACTCCTAACTCACATCCTTCAGGCTGGAAGATTTCTCAGACCACTTCCCCAGCGGAACTGTTAACAAACTCAATGGGAAAACTCCCTTGACGCCAGTGGGGACTAGAGTAGGCATCTGCCCCGAGCTCCTGCACACCCAGCATCCTGCACACCCAGCAGTACTTCTCCCTAGTCAGCCTAAAGGACGTTTGGGAAAAGCATTTTGATGCAGATTACATGTTTATAGGTTGGTCGTGACACTGGAAAATACAGTTCATGCTGTGTCCTGACAAAAAGCCACACTACATGTTCTTCTATATAAGGCGCACATGTAGCAAAGTAAAAATATCTTTTTCTAGTAAGTTATGCAAAGCAGGAAGAGCCTCCTGGTACTCTTACAGCCGACTGGAAGCTAAAATGATACTAATTATACAGTTCACTTGAACTCCAGCAAGGTTCCGTGAGCCCTAGCACCAAGAAAACTGCCTGAGTGAACCCCCTGGCAGGCACCTCCCCACCACCACGCGTGGGCAAGGCCACCACAGCGTCAGGGGAATGCAGCGAGGAAGGGCAGCAGCTTTCCTGCCTGGCACGATCTGCTCCTCCTCTTGTTGCCCTACCCCACAGCACCAACAGGCATGGGACAGGAGCAAAGCCGTCCCCACCCCAGCGAGAATTTACCCCCAGTATGCAGATAACTCTGTGCTCCCTCCCAGACTTTCCTAAGCATCAAACCTCCCGCTGGAGAGCATTTTCCACTCTCTTGCCAGCCTGACTGCTCAGGATCAAGTAAAGCTGCAGAAAACTCTGCAGCTCGGTCCACTTTATCGTGCCAGTGGGTTGCTGTGAATCTGCCACGGGGCGAGAGGCAGCAGGCTCAGATATGAGCCAGGCTGAACTCTCAGGACTGGTTTCTTCTGTTCCGGACCCATCTACTGAAGGTGCAGTGGAATTTTTAAAAAATCTGACAGAGAGAGCGCAAAAAAGGAAAAAAAGGATTATTTGCATCTATCTAAATAATTAAATGAGGGGTTTTTCACTTCCATGCTTCAGTATCTCAAAAGTGTCTAGGGGAAGTATAATTTACTACAAGGTCTGACAAATGGATGGAGTCCCACACATACTGACAGTAACAATTCATTCAATTTCATAATGAAAACAAGCAAATATTTTACTCCCAAGGATGATTTTTCCTGCAAACTCTCAATTTCTCTGAAAACAGCCATAACTACAGCAGAATGTTCAGTACCTTTATGGAAGATGTTGTATGTTAAACATTAATTTTTAAATAAATTCACTAAGCCAGCCTACCATGTTTTCAAAGTCAGTCTTTTCCAGAGAATTTTGTACATCAAAAAATTTCACGTATATTCAAAGAGAAAGACAGAAATATCAATAGACTGAAAATGCACAAAAAGCAGAAGGAATTACATGAAAATGAAAAAAAATATAATTAATAATCTACCTATTGTTCTAAACAATCAGAACGTCAAAAAGATAACTTCATGATCTCACTTCAGCTGTGGAAAGGCTGAGCAGGCGCTCAATCTTTTTCCATTTGCAAGCTCCCTAAAGTTTTCCCAACAAAAGTGAAGACCCCCCCCTAGAGCGATGGGGTGCCGACTGGCAGCCAGCTTCCTTCCCTGAGGGACTGCTCCTCAGAGACAGGCTCTCAGTCAACTGGTTCACAGACCACAGTCACTGGTCACCACTGCCACCACAGAGCACAAACTAAAAACCACCCTTACAGTGCAAACCAACTAACCACTGCAACCAGCAACAGCAGGCAGCCTCCCCCGAAGACTGCAGCGCTACGCGCGCTGTCCCTGAAGTTACACAGGTGGCGCAGCCCTGCGCTGCTCATGCCACCCCAATGGGGCAACGTTCCTGTGGGATGCAAAAATTGGGGTTATGGGTATCGTACAATATTTGGGGTGTATTTAAACAACTTCCGGGCTTAGCAATAAATTGCCTCAGCATTTTCCAGGTATCCGGCAGCTGTGCTGAAGGTGTGCAGGCTTGCAAGCAGCACCCTCATGCCTCATCCCTTTCTTCCCCAACCCCAGCTGCACTGCTGGCATTGAGCACCCACAAGCCCATGTTTTTGGGATAAACCTGACCCTGCAAGCAGCAAGGAACAGTGGAAAACCATTGTGAGAAGCAGCTGCTGCTCAGGTGCCGGTGGGAGAGCTGAGCACAGCGTGGTCCCGCGAGCAGGGAGCGCCTTGCCATACGACCACACGCCACTGGCTCCAGGAACCGCTGAGGGGCTGGGATGCAGAAAGGGTTCAGAAAGACAGGCAGGGCAGGGGAAGCAGCCAGCCTTGAGCACACGCACCCATGGGAGCCTGGGGAGAGGTGGGTGGTGGTGTGTGGGCATGGGCAAGCCCAGGGCCTCCTGACCCGAGGGGCTTCAGGAGAGACTCAGCAGGCCTCACCACCACCATCTCCCCAGCCTGGGAAAGAGGGAGTTCACAGAGAAGCCATGGATATTATTTGAGGTCTAATGGGTGTTCACTGCAAACATTGTGCAGCTCCTACAAGGGCGGAGCAGGGGCAGGAAACACCCCAGCCCTGCGGCTGCCTGAAGAAGTCATATGTCCAAAATGTGCCAAAACCTGCTGAAGGTGGGGGGCAGATTTACCACTAAAGCTAGTGGGATTCCCACAGGAGTAGATACAGGTATAACGAATGCATTTCTATTTAGTGCTTATTATCACACATTAATCACCCAAATACCATACAGAAAAGACATCAGCCCCACCGAAGCACAACAGCAAAGGGCAGGCAGGAGCAGACAGGAGAAATGAAAATCTGGTCACCCGCCCCCAGGCAGTTCCCCATCCCTCAACAGCTCAGAGCCGGGACAGGCCCCGTCTTTCACAGTTTCAGGTGCAAGACCCCTGGGCACCACTATAAACCACACCCCAGGTCTGCTAAACGTCCCCCAGGGAAGGACAGATGTCAGCCTGCTCTCCTAGGGTTTGAAGATGCAGGACATTGGGTTAACTGGCTTCAGTACTTCACACGTATTAATGAACAAGACAGCAGTAATGTTAAAAAAAATCTTTGTGGGTCACAGTCCTGTCTGTAAGGTTTTAAAATCACTAGCTGGGAAACCCACTCCTCAGCTGGTTAATTATTCAGCTTTGAAAGCAAACATTTAATAATTACTCAGTAGAGAGAAGTTGTGGACAGTTACACCTCAGGGTATTTCCAGAAATGACAATTATTTTAAAATGCAAATTCATAAATTCTGCAAATCCTGCAGCACACGTAATTTGAATATCTGGTGTACATCCTGGCCACATACCATACTGCTAGCAAATACCACAGTGCAGTTTTTCCAAGACTGCATATATCCCCAGTGACATATTAGAATGTAGTTTTAAACAATAATACAAAAATAAAAGCATGTTGTGTATGGCATGCTTTGGAGCAGTTACCATATGCTCTGTCAATAACCTATGGATTAATAGGGCCCTGATGTACAATAACATGTTGGCCACTCACAGCTCCATGGAAGATTATTCCATTCACCATGAAAATTAGCTGAGGATTAGACATATGTCACAATTTTTCATTCATATTTTTAACTTGGTCAGCTCTAAGATACAACAGTTGGGGTTTAGGGTGGGTTTTTAAATTATTATTATTCTTTAAAGGTCTGATCCTAATTCCATTCATTTGCACTAACACCAAGGGAGCAGGTTCAAGCTCTAAATCAGAAGATTAGTGTTATCTTAACAATTTACTTCTGTGTCCCTAAGAGCAGCTATACTAGAGCATTAAAAATTTTTTAAAATTCATTTAACCTATTATCGTACCACTGACAGTACACGTAGCTGATACGCTGGGAAACACTTGAAGAAATAGAGGAAGTACAGGATGTAAAAAAAGTAATTTGTTTCAGTATGATTACTCCCAATTTGGACTGTGTTTCTGGGCAGTTCAAAATCAAGATGCTTTTCTAAATCTTGGTGTTAGAAACAGGCAGTAAAATAGAACTATAAAATCACCTGCAACAGCAACCCATCTTGTAACAGGCCAAAGTCTCCTGAGGATTTTATTTTCTTGGCTTTTCTTTAGAACAGAGGTCTGGACAGTCATGTGAATGGCTGGCCACAAAATAAAATGTCATTTACCAGTTACATTCTAACCTAAGGTGTGGGAGATTCACCTTCCACTCCTTGTAGCTCTAGAGGCTCCCCATACAATCCTCGGCATCGGTGCCTGAGCAAAATGACTTCAAAATAATAAACTGGAACGCTTCCAGGACATTTTCCATCCACTCTGCACATGCTGTGAACCACCTCACTAACAACACAGCCCCGGGGGAGTAAGATCTCCATGTGTTACTATCTTATCCAGGGCTCCTTAGGGAAAATGAGATTGTCCCTAACGGATTCAACAACTCCGGCATGCCAAAACACTGTTGGTATCACCTGGGGGTCAGGAGTCTGCCCGGTCTGTCTATGCACAGTGGCAGCAGGGGCTTTGCTTTTCTGAATAATAAGTGCTCCTGTTTCATGCTTTGGACAGGAATTCCGATGACTGCCGGGGACCTGGGATTCCCCAGCATCCCCCTACAAAAGGTACCTCAGAGAAGTTGTTGCCGTGTAGGTTACCACAGCTGAGGCACAAAGGCATTGTGGGGGTTCTAGCAACCTGACCGATTTCCCCTCCTACTTAGTCGTTTACACTTACACTTGGCAAGGCAGAATGGTGCCTCTTTGGCATAAATACATTGCAGCACCTACAACGATGAGTATATAAATATTTCAGGAACTAAACTGCATTTTGGTTTTGTTTGGTTGTTTTTTGAATACATACCTATCTTTTTAATTTGTCTGGTAAGCAGTTTGTGCACAAAGGAGCACCATACAGTGCAATCGTACACCAAAATCGCATTTGCATTCTAAAGATAAAAGGTACCATTAATCACATCTGAAAATACAAGAGCCTGAAAGTGCAAGATACATTTTTGAAGGGAAAAATAAGTCACAAGTTCCAAAACACTTTCAGAAAGCTGGCTGACACAGTTTTCCTTCCTGTCCCCCAAAAAACTCCTTTAACAAGCTTGCACGTAAATAAACAGCTAGAACCGAACCAGCACAACCTACGGCCGCAGTACAAAGCCAAAAATGTGCTCCACATACTCCATGATAAGGAATTTTGGAAAGCAATGTGTCTATCAGCACTATCACCAGCTAAGTGACTTACCAAATCATCTACATAACAACGTAATTGCCAGAAGCTATCAAGAGATTTATCAATAGTGGGGTACCATCCACGACAACACTGCACTACGCAGAGCGATAGAACAGGAATACTCCTGTTCCTTGCGTGGGCTCAGGTTTGGCTGGCCTCTTCTGTTTGCAAAGGATCATTAGTGATTTTCACCAGTCTCCCTCTTTATTTTGCATCCTCTCTGGGTGAACTGCATCCTCTTTGGGTGAAGTTTGTTACACTGTGAATGCTAAGAGCCTTGGGCTCCAGCATGTAAGCAGGCTGCAACTTTCCTGTGCACTGATTTGTACTTGAGTGCTGCATTCTCCTGACCTCATCACACCTTTTTGTAAGAACCAGGCAAGCCATAATGAACTTGCAGTAAGGGACTGTGCACGCGTACATCTACACACAGGCGCGGGGACAGCAAGCTTGCTTGTTAAAAAAAATGGGGAAAGTCAGCCCTACTTTATGCTTAGAAAAGAAAGGTGCCTCTTCATTAAAGTAGCCCACAGTCAAATCTTGACGTTACAGAAGATAACTTACAATACATCTCAAGCAAGTTTGAGAGTGGACAGTTACGACTGTACATCCCTGTGCGTCTTTTCTTGAACCCACATACACTCACGTATTTGCAGCCCTGTGCTATTCATCTTTTTGAGACAGCGTTCAAACAGCAGCTGGGGGAGGAGGTTATAAAATGTCCAATCAAACCAAACCAAAATGAAAGGTAATTTTGCCCCAGTTTTCATATGTCATTTTTTCAACCTATCTGAAAGGCTTTAAAACTTTTCCGTCTTTATCTGATCAAAATGCTCTCCCTCCTCTTGCAGTCCTGGCATTCTTTGTGGTGAGACTGTTTCAGTATCAATATTAATATTCAAATGTCAAGTTTGTGACACTACATTTCCTGTGTTACTTAAAGCATTCAGAACAATTATTATCTGTGAACTATTAAGCAGTAAATTTTTGCTACCTGCTTAGAATTTCAGCAGCCCTGGCTGTGACAGAACAGCACTTACACCAGTCACACGCAATTTTACAGAGAGATGTATTGTTCAGCTTTTCTCACGGTACTCATACATTTCCCCAAATTGGCTTTTTTTGTTTTTAGAAAAGCTACACATTCATTCTTTTTCTGGAGCACATCTGAGCCCTGAATAGCAGTTGAGTTTATATTATTTAGTATTTCAGACTTTTGTTCCACATATATTCCCTAACTGATAGCCACTTTAACATATAGTGGACCACTGAGTTGTTTTTTGGGGTTTTTTTGGCCAGTATTTATGGAATAGTAGTTATTTCCTTTATCATTTCTACTGCTCTTAAAAAAAAAAAAATCTTTCATTTTTAACTTTTTTTTCCTGTTTCAGTACTTAGTTAAGTCGTCTTCTTCTATAATTCTCTAGACTGTGGTTACAGTCTTTGGCTAGAAGGGGTATTTTTATTGTAACATGTAGGGGTCTTTAAAAGCAACATGCATTAAAGCTGCACAGCTGAGAATGCACTGAACTGCCACTCCTTCCTACCCAGCTGCCAAAGTGTTGGAGAAACTTTCATATACTAGTACAAACTATTCATATAATAGTACAAACTGAAAACAGCGAGCGCTTATTGCCATAAACAGAAAGGTGCATGCTAATTAGATAGCTACGATTTTCTCCTTGTCGAAGAACAGCTTTCTGAGGAATGCACAAAACCCACGTCAAGCCTTCCATTAGCACACAACACTATAAGCTACAGAGCAAAATGAAATATCCCAAATAACTCAAGGAAAGCTTTATTTTCAGTGAAGGGCTCGATCATACTATAAAGTACTTTAGTATCAGTGTACAGGTCAGTTACCTCCACTGTTCTCCCTTCCGAAACTGGAGGCTGATTGCAGAACGTGCATACTTCTTTCAGTCTCAACTTCACTCGAAATTTGAGCCAAAGGGGTCTGATCCTAACCCTCCGCAAGTCAACAGGAGGAATGTCGGTGGGAACTGGGCCTAACACAACTTGTCTGCAGTAGTCAACAACTCTATAAATGCTTGCTAGCATCTCTATACTGACTGGTCATCAACATTTCCATTATAATCCTTGTACTTGGGGTTGTCTGTACGTTGGATGCAATCCATACTTCTATCCAGCCAGCTGACAGGAATTGGTTTTGAGTGACACAAGGCACCTCCCTCTCCTCAAGAGACCTGTAGACAATTAACGGAACACTCATTTTTCACAGAAATCAACAGGATCCTACCATCTTAGTCTCAACTTGGGTCTACCTGCTTTGCTACGATGTGCTTTTGCAGGGTCACAAAAGGAAGCTTTGGGTTTGTTTCAGGAAATCAAGGGATACCAGCTTTTTCATGTAGTTTGTCATGTGAAATAATCAGGGCTAGAAATGCAACAATGAGGTTTAAATAATGTGCCCTGCAATGCTTCATCATTCTGTTTACACTGCACTGAGTGTTATAAATGAAGTAATAAACAGCAAAATCCAGTCTGCTAAAATAAGGAGCCTGTGACAAATGCTTTTTGAAAAAATAGCAGGGGTAGTACTAACATCACAAATAGTATTCTTCCCACTCCAGTCAGTAAAACCATCCTTGAATTTGATCTCCTTTTGCACCCAGAAGGATGGATACGTTTGTCTACAGAGCCACCGCACTATTATAGCTGAACTCATTACTTTAAAGTGTTTGAAGTACCCTGAGCATGACAGAAGACAACCAAATTCCATTCGACAATATGCAATCCATACCATTGTTAATTAATTCACATTCACAACACAAGCTGAAGCTGTTCCAAAAAACCCATTACGGTATATTCTGAGAACAAGTACTAGGAGCAAAACGCAAAACTTGGGTTAGTTTAACCAACATACCAACACAACTTTCTACATCTTTGCAAAATGAGCCTAAGTCTTCCTTCTCTTTCCTGCTCCTGAAGGGATGCCAGTATTGGGCTGACCAAGGCACATTGATCAGCTCTAGAAGTAATTCTCCTTCTTTCTGCAGAAATCAATTGTTAAGAGGGATAGTATAAACAGGTTTAAAGAGTGGTGTGTGTAAAATATGAGTGGAATTGCTTCATGCCCAAAGTTGAGAGGTCTAGCTGAAGGAACGGGCGTACATTTTACAGCAAAAGACGATTGCTCCTTCCCTTGCCCTTTCAGAAGTCCTCTGCATCTAGTCATTCATCTTCAGGCTTCCCTGAGCACCTGGAAGCTGAACCATGCAATGGACAGCCATTTGCAAAATGGTCCTACCACTGGCCTCACCCTGAATTTCCAACTGCTCACCCACATAAGATATAATCTTGCTGAGGAAAACTTGCTCTGAGATCCCGGAGCACCCACTCTTTAGAAGCTGGGCCAGAAACAACAAGACGGACAGCAGGAACACTGCCCAAGCTAGGTGAGAGGAACCCTACATGGAGGCTCTTTCTCTGGGACAGAAGCTTCTCAGGGTTTTGTCTGAGGTATGAACACACAGAGCTGACACTTATGTTGACAGGTGAACAGCTTTGCTCTCCGTAGTAACCACAATTTCTTTTGAAGTCCTGAACCAAAGTTAAGAGATGACCCAGGTCAGTATTCACACATCACAGCCTTTCTCAAACACAAGAAGAAAAAAAACCACACAGCAACAAAAAGCCCAGCTACAGAGTAAACCCCACTTACACACACCACAAAAGCTCTTATTTTCCATGCCCATCCAAGAACACAAATTGTCCAAAGACTGAATACCAGCTCTCCACAAAGGACCTCTGAGCCTGTCGGAGTGTCCCAGCTCCCTGCCAGCTCTGAACAACCAGGCACTTGCATGTAACAAAACTGCCCTTGGCCAGCTACAGCAATACGTCCGGCTTCTTTTTACTGCTTGTTCAGGTCTCTGGAAAACTCACACATGAAAACTTTGCTAGCATGAAGGGAAATCAGTGGCTACAACTGCAAGGCGCCGTGTCGCTAGCCAGAGACGAGCACACAATCCGATGCTGAATGACTGCCAGCAAGGAGTCGTCCCAGTTTACGGCCTCAAAACCACTTGGAAAGCTGTTGCCTGGCTGATTACATCCCTGCTGAAAGGGTAAGGCTTCAGAGCAGCGCGCACAGCCGATTAGACGCACGGCTCCCATGCGCAGCCAGCAGAAGCTGCAGATCTGAACTGACACACGTACCCTGCAAATACGCCCTGGTGCGTACTCACACCGTAACGCCCCTCTGAGCTCCACTGTTCCAAAAATAATAGCCGCATCAGTGAAACTGTAGTCCATGGGCAGCAACCACAATACATGCTAAACTCCCTCTGAATTGAACTGGCCCATAAGAAATTTTAAAAACCAAGTGAAGGATGTGGTAAAACTCCTATCAAAAAAACACAGTAAGGGCAGTGTCTGAAGAAAAAAAGGGACAATTTGGCATTTGCAGTGTGTACAAGATGTCTTCATACACTTTCCTGATTCCTTGCCAGTAACTATTCAAAAAAGACCACTTAACAAGCAAACAGGTCTTCAGCACAACAAATAATAAAAAAGAGAGCAAAGCTTGTGCTATTTAAATATCATGAAACATTCTGCTAATCATGCACAGATGGAAGTACAGACGCTTCTGCCAGACGCCTTGTTCAGAAACTTTGCTCTATTTTTAATTATTTGATGCACAGAGGACCTGTTTGCTGATTAAAAGGGCACTGCCTTTAAAGGGACTCCATCAATATGGAGTCTAGCCTTGTTTTAATGGAGGATTTTAAAAGTAGTAACTCATACCTCCAAGCTCACTGTAAGATCTTCATAATCTTACAAGCATGTGGTTGGGTTTTTTCAGATGTTTCTCTCACCCCGGGGAAACTCTGCAGGAAAAGTGAAACTAACTATATGCAAGCTACTGTATAAATACACCGAGTAAATCTATTTGGAAAATGTGTGTTTTCCTCTAATATCATTCAGTTTGTATCTTTTTTGGTGTTACATATAACTAGAAGGGCTATCAATTTTCAGATAAAAGCATTATTTTTGGCAACTTTCCTTTCACGCAAAAGCCCAGTTTTTTGAGAAAACGTATCATCTCCAAAATTATAAAATACTTTTTTTTTTAATCTAGTATAACCACATTATCATTCCAATAGTCAGTTCTTGGCAAAACCAGAGTGATACACAAAGAAAAAAAACCCCTCATGTTTTTTTACCTCATACCTTCCGCAAACTTCACTCATTCAGTGGCACAGTGCTTCATTCCTGTACTTCTCCATAGCAGTCCAGGAATATTTCCCTCACTGAAGAGCCTCACTCAAAATGCATACCATGTTCAATTTTATTTTCTTTTTTTCTGAATGAAGTGCTTTTCAAACATTCTTTTTTGGTTCAGCTTACATTTTATCTTGAAAGTTCTGCAACCAGAACTTTGCCACTGGAGCAGAGTCACAGTATGAAAACGAGTAGAAACCCAAAAAAACCTGCCCGAGCTGTTACTCTTGTCTCACCAGAATGACACAGGAAAATTACATTTTTACATTTTATTAAATTGTTAAAGCTTACTAACATTAACAATTTGAAGTGTTGCTATTAACACAGTAGAATAATCCTTTGATTAGCAGACCATATGATATGATAATAAAGTAACAATGATCGTGGGAGGAAAAGGTGGCTCCCTGCTCATGCTCAGGTACAGAGAAAAAAAATTTTTTTTTTTTTGTACACTGTCAGCATGTAATACTGTACAAACAAATAACTGACCTGTTAAAGACAAGCTGACAGGCTTGAAAAGCAAGGTGCCTACTGAAGAGAAACTGCAGCTGGAAGCCAGCGAACACTGTCAGGGGCACATGGGACTGAAAATCCAACGTTCGGCTAGGGAAACGGGCACCCACAGTGAAGAAATAAAGGGGTTTTTCCCATGAAGAGAAGGGGAAGGCTGTATGGAGTGAAAGGCTTGTCCAGGCAGATCATCAGGCTTAGAAAGCTCAGAATCCAGCTATGACTAACAAGGAGGGGAGGTAGATGAAACAACATTCAAATCTGCAGTTCTGCAGAAAATTACCGAGATATCGAAAGCCTCTGAGCAGAAACAGATTTCAGACACATAGAAATGCACACAAAAATCAAGCCTAAGAAAGGGCCAACACACAAAGTATCATGCACGTTACAAACCTGGAGAGGGAGCTGCGCAAGTAGGTCAGATACAGAGCAGCGAGAACTGCTGAGTGTGAGAGAATCTCAGTAGAGAAGGGGGAGAGGAGAAAAAATTAATTGGCCAGCAATGAGGAATAAAGTCTGGAAAAGGTTAAAACAGGACAGAACGTTGAAAGAGCAAAATACTGCTTGGACTATATAAAGATTAGTCTAATTCACCAACACATCCACCTGAAGCACGGGAATTTGACCAGTGACACTCTGACCAAGGAACAGTTTTCATTCCCTTTTCACCTGGAGGGGCAGTCAAGTGAATGCTCATCAGCCGCAGCACCAACCGCACAGTGCCTGATCAGCAGCGCTGACCTGCCGGCAACTGCTCCAAGTCCAGAGGGCCCCGACACCCCCAAAGACCCCAGGCCAGATCCCGTGCTCATTTACACCCACGTGGCTCTATTTACACCATCCAAGTAAGTAACGGAGGTGGGAACCAGACCCCTTATCCCACTGCCGTCTTTGGCCAAGCGTCTCGTCACGACATGCGCGCTTCACGTGAGACAAGGTAAAAACCTGGCTGCTGCAGTGCAGACTGCCCAGCGTGCCTGGTTTCGTAGAGACACTCAGGCTGAGCTATATAAACAGCACCAAGCGCTGCAGCCAGCCAGCTGACAGCTCAGATGAACGCACTTCATAGCAGAGCTGCGCACATAGCAGAAGTGTGTCTTAGTTTGCATTTCTCCCATTCCATACAGCCAACGTGACATTCAACAAGTTCAACTCCTTAGGTAACAGGGGCATACTTCACTGCTGCTAACGTATTTCAGATGCTTACTATAAAACTTCTACCCACCCCAATTTTCCTCAGGGCCCTGTCTGGCCGTACTGTAAGAGACAACAACATCTGGATAGTAGTGTCATGTAACAAATGTCATACTTGCACTCAGGAATTACTTTGGTTCATGCAGTCACTACAGACTGTATTGCCCCTGCACCTGCCACTGAGCCGCAATCAAAATAAGCTGGCAGTGACCAACACACAAGAGGATGTACCCAGGCCGGTTTGTATCACTCTCATAGCTGAGGGCCAGGCACTGGGACTGAGTTATTCTGTCAGATTGTGCAAATATGGAACAAACTACAGATTTTTACTCCTTCTTTGGTCCTTCCAATATTGTATTATCGCTTATATTTTAAGTCAGTATGTAACATACTTGTGTGCTATCAAACCAAACACACCATACAATCTTAAACTATAGATTAGTGGTCCCTAAGATCTGCCATCATCCTCTAGACCTCAAAACACATTACACAGACGGCACTGTTACTTCACTTATCTCCCCACGATTTAATTCATCAATTGTCAAGTTCTCAAAGGAAATCAGAAGTGATTTCCAAGACTGTGTCATCAACAACAAAAATATCAGGCCAGATCGCAGCAGAGATCCAAGAAAATTTAGCAAGACTGATAAATAGGAAACCTGAAACTCATCCATGATTCAAAGAGGAGACAATACCTAAGGAGAGAGGTGAAGCAGCTTCTCAGTTCCAACGACAAGGAAATGCAAAGGCAAAGCCTTTGCCCAGATCCACCAGTTCGCCTTTGCTATTCCATCAGCAAGTGCTGCTCACAGAGGAGTCACGCTAACATTGGCCAGGGTAGCTGGCGGGGAAGAAGAGACAGAGAATCCAGAGGATAGAAATAAAAAAAAAAATCTAGAGAGTATTAGTTCTCTCATTTGTAGTAAAGCAGGGGGAAGGTACCATTTTATTTGGGTGTCAGGGAGACAACAGCAGTCATCAGCAGAGAACCCTCCACCATATGTTAATGAGTTGGGCTTTGTTTGTTTTAAACCAGATGCTCAAATCTCAATACATTAGTACACAATTAAAAACTTCTGTTAGCTGCAAGATCACATTCACGACATTCATACTCAGCCTTTACTTGCATAAACATTGATAGAAATACCAGTATCAGTGTGTCAAACATTCCACTTGAAAGTTCATTCTTAATGACAAGCAACATTGCCTCCCCTTGCTGAGAAGGGAAGACAAGACCTTGGACCAAATTTGTACATCCTTGGGCACAATCTCTTCTGAAATCCTAGGCAATGCTGCCCGAGTAGAGTCTCGGTCTTTGGGGATGTGTTGCTAAACCCAAAGAGCAAGGTGAACAGAGGGTGGTTTGGACAATTCACAGGTGGATGACGGCCACTGCAACCTTTCACCTCTGAGCAGGTGGTTGAAGACCAGCCCAAATCACCATCTAATAACCCTTCAGTTGCCTCTGTAAAATGAATCTGACACCAGAGCTCAGGATGCAGGTCCCACCACAACAGCTATAATGGTTGGTTGAAGGATCTGTCAAGGCACAACTCCCAGGTGTGCAAGCAAACCTTTTCAATCACAGGTGGGACATTCTGCTCATGGTCACAGTTTTCTGATTCTTACAGAGGATTTCTGTTTTGGGCAATGCCCATACAGCACTACCTAAGATACCTTGAGTCATTAAAAAGATGTAAACAGGGGAAAAAAAAAATTTAAAACATTAAAAAATGGTTCAATGCCCTTCTGTTGGGTTTCACTTGCTTATCTTACTATGGTCTCTACTTGCTGCATTTATAAAATGCAAAATTTTATCTGTCTTACCCTCTTGCATCTTTGCTTTTAAAATGTCACACATTCTGTAGGAAAAAATATCCAAAAGGCAAAATGGAACTTATTTTTGTATGAAATTTTTTTTTTCAATAATCACCCAAGTTACACTAAACACACAGACAGATAGAAAGTAATTGTGTTTGTATTTGAATTCTGTACTTCAAGTCACCTTTGATAAACTTGATTAATATTCCTTTCAAAAGACTTTATAGCTGGTGTGCTTCATGAACACAATTAAAGCAGATTAATCTGTTCCGAATTCTGTTTCATAAAATCACTGTTTGTCTGATTAATTTTACAAAAAACACATGTAACTACGTACAAATGCATTTTCCCATTGATAAAACAAGCCTGTGACACAGCTTCCAGTGCTGGCCAAGAGATATCATTGTGAATATCTAATAAATCCGCAAGCATGATGATGCAATGTCATGTGAGCTAATACTACACGTCTTGCTCAAAGAAAAGAAAAAAATAGCCCAATTCTCAGCTTATAGCACTGGATCAGCTAAAATGCAACTCTTCAGGTATCTGTGGGATAATGCCAGCAGCCAGTCAAAGTGACTGTAGCTGATCCACAAACCTTCCTCTGCCGAAGACAGTAATAAAAATTTAATCCGATTCAGTAGCAGGGTTTCACATGGTTGAATTTCAGAGACACTGGGTCTGAACAGGATCCACCTGACCCCCTGATCTGCAGGACAGACTCACTGACCTTACCAGGACAGCCGCAAGCCGGCTGATGTCACTTCACCCCACAAATCCCCTCGCCGTGCGCTGCAGCCAAGCGCCACTGAACTCAGGTACCCTCTAGGAACACTGCGATGTTGTAATTAGCAGTGAGACTTGTAATGCATTCCCCTGCCAGGAACAAGGGTTGCTGTGGCCACTAGTGTAGAAGAATGTGAAAAGGGATTGGGAAAGAATAAAGATAGACAGGTAACAGCAGAGAAAACACAAGGATAATTTATTTTAGTACCTTGTACTAAAACAACAATCACCATTATCAGCTGAACTGTCAGATATTACAAGAAAACAGTTTGTTGGGTTTTTTTTTCTGAAAGAATAAAATTTCCTTTAAAATGGACTATTTCAGCAGAGGGGAGAAATAATACTCAGAAGATACCTCTGACACAAGCTGCTATTTCCCAATGTCAGATTCTGTTTTGATTTTTGGAGTAATGATGTATTTAACATCCTGTTTGCAGTGAAACAGCAATCCAAACCCCTCTTCTATTTTTTGGCAAATGCAGCGCATCGCTCACATTAAGCATACCGTTAACATGTCTTAGTGCGGTTTCAGTGTTCCTATGGCAAGGCTGAAGAGCATTTAGAAAACAATGATATCCCCAGGCCCACACTGTAGTTTCTGAAGCACAGATTAAGCACGGTATTCTGCTCAACAAGCTCATCACTGTTAAGTAACTCATCAGAAAATAAAGAGGGAATTATCAAATGGGAATTGCCAAGTAATTAGTTCTCTGAAGCAGATGACATACAACTGTTAAAGGGAGGGGCTTCCCTCTTAGTCATATGTTAGAGTAGAGCCTACTAATCTGTAAATAAAAATGCAGTACATATGATTAGTACTATGGGTTTTTAACCACTAGCAGAACACAGAGAATATACTTCTAAATTCTTCTAGTGCAATAATCCACTAGGACTTTTTTTTCTCTTGCATACAGTGAATTTTCAAACCACCCTGGATCTACTTGCTGTCAGACTACCTGGAGGAAGCTATGAACACAGCACAGTACCAGGGAGAGGATGTGCTCAGGAATTAAGGAAGAGGAGGAATGCTTTTACTATCCTATTAATTTGAAAAATTGCTCTCTACTCAGCTAATACTCATGGCACTGAAAAGGAACCACACCAATGAGAAAACATTCACTAGCACAAGAATTCCAAGCGCCGCACAGGAGGATTAATCCTGCTGTTTGTAATTATCTTTCTCCATTAAAGCCTAACTTTAAGTGGCTGGCCTCAGAGAAACGTTAAACTTACAAAACTACAAGGGCCGTCACACGTGGTTACCTGACAAACAAAAACGTGGTTAACAGTCACAACCACACTCCAATATGAGCAAGAAAAACTTCAACTTTTGTATTTTCTATAGAGTGAAGAGCAACTCAATAAATCCTTAAGTCAAGTTTTCAGCTGGTCTCCAGAAGAGTTAATCACTGCCAAGTAACTCATCAGAAAATAAAGAAGGAATTATCAAAGTTGGGGGTTGCCTCCATCACAGTGTCTCACCACAAGAAACCCTTCAGCTAACACACTGAAATCCGGGCGCTGCCACTTGGGCTAACTTTCAACCAAAAGCACATCCCTAGGATCGAGGCATGGCAAAACGCACCAGCATGTCCCTGCCCAGCACATACAGCCAAGGGAGAGGGCAGGAGGAGGGCACACACAGATGCTGAGGCTTATACACAACTGCACATCACATCTAGCCATCTCACCGCTTTCGGCCCTCGGCTCACAGAAATTCTCCATCTCTCTAATACTTGCTCTAATATCCAAAAGCCTGCACTTCAAAGTAAGACTAACAAGTTACAGTGTGTGGGACAGCAAGTCTGTTATCCCATTTGCAGCTACGCTTTTTCAAAACTAAAGTTGAAAAGCGAATCAAACCTCGGGTGTTGGCTTATATGGCATTATGAACGTGAGCCTTGTGCTACTGCGTAGACAGATGACTCTACCCTCAACTCCATTTACACTTTAGACCGTCATACAAAACTTTCAGACACCAGACCTTCAGTATCTGCGGAAGGAAGAGTAAAAATATGAAACGTCAGGGTTGAGGTTACAGCAAAGCTTCATTTCTAAGATGGCAGTCTGTACTCATGTCATGTCATTTAATTTTCCTTACATTCACTTACACACAAAATAAACAATTTAAAAAATATGTATTTCTAACTACTATCCAACTATACCTAGTTCCCATTTCCATTTCACTTGTGCTCTTAATACATTAAAAATCTTTATCACATACCTTCTTTTAGCCCTGCTATTAGCTACTAAACAGTATGACAAGGAAGAAATATAAACAGCTGGGATAAAAGCACACTGATATAGCAACCCAACAGCCACCACCGGACATGCTAAAAGAGAGGATTTACTCTTTCCATGTTCACTGCAAAGTATTTTAAAAGGAGAGATTGTTGTCCATGTACAGAGAGGAGTAGTTAGAAGTCTGCATAGAACAGAAATTGTGTCTTACTTAAAAAATGTCATATGAGGTGGCGTACAGACATACTTACGAAAAACTCAGCAAAAAAAATCTTACAAATGGGCTGTGGCTGTAAATTCAACCCAATACTATAGTATCATTAATAGATATAAAGTGACTTGACAGTGGAAAAGATTAAAAAGAACTCTTTAGCTGTTAAAACATCCACTGTCTCATGCAAAATCCTCTCAACACAACTGTTTAAAAGAAAGCACTGAGTCATTTGCCTGTGTGGAAGGAGGCAGTGCAAGCTCTGAACAAGTAACAATAACTCCACGGTTTTTACAACAGGCTAAAATTAACTAAAGTAATGATTAAAAAAGAGAAAGCTGTATCTATTTTTTTTTTTTTTTAATTATTTACTACTCCCTGTGTCATTACAGAGGCAAGATGCTTAGCAGGCCTTGCAAGAATGCTGCTTGGATTGGAAGGGCAAGCACACCTGAAACTCACACACAACAGTGACGTTACTCCTTGAAGCCACACCACTCCGCACGCAAGTGAAGCCATGACCACACACATTAGGCCTAAGGTTTCCAAAATCTGATTCTGGATGCATTCGGTCAAACACACCCAATGGTCAGTCCCTCTGACAGACTCCATGGTAATAACCCAGACTGGCCTAAAACAGAGCAGGGTCGTTGCCACCTTCACCCTGAGACAAATGTGAAAGCTGGAAAAGATGATGGGCCTCAGCAGGCAACAGGCCTCAGCATGGGAGGCTCTATCTTGATCTGTGAAACGCATCTGTGGCTGCTCACTGCAGGGCACTAGGTCACGTTCCTTTCACATGCTACTGCTGTGAGCTCCCCATGTTACACCCTCTGACAGAGGGAATGCTCGTAATCGGGCAATCTCTACTCTAGTAACTCCTGTTTCACTCATTTAGTTATACAGCAGGCCTGATTTTGATCATTCCCTAGAGAAAATGAGTACTAACTGATGAGGCCAACAGAGGCACCCCAAACTGAGTGACTAAAATGTCCAGCAACAAGAAAAGAAGCCAAAACAAACCTGATCTCAGGTCCCCAAAAACACTATACTTTAAGCTGCACTGGTACAGAAAAAAGCAGCATAGTACTATATTCCTGTCATGCCTCTACACCAGGACTTAACTAGGTTACTTTTTTTTAATCAAAAATGTTTACTTAACATCTAATATATTCTTTCTCATGTAACTGCAGGAAACGCCAGATGCTAAAATATTCGAGGTGACTTAGCAATACGTTGTGGATATTGTCTGGTTATTCATGGGATTTGACCAATACACTATAAACAATTAGTTCTTCTAATTAAGAGAGAGCAGCTTTTCCTGCAGTAAGAATTTCTGCAACTAAATATAATTTCATACAACCTAAGCTAGCTCTGAAAAAAACTAAATGCTTTGTGAAAACATTAATGTCGTAACAAAAAGCTTCCTTCTATTCCCTCTCCCAGGTCAGTAGCTGCCACCAAGTTAGTCTTCTTCCAAAACTGAAAGACAAAATGTGTCAGCGCATGGGCACGTTGTCTAGTTTTTCACTGTCAAGAAATTATTCTTGCTCCAAAAAGATATAGCGGCTACAATCCACCCCCACCATTCAAGCTCATGTGTAGACCGTAACAGGCATGTCTTTGCATGTAACTACTTGCTTAGACAACTTCCCTTTAAAGCACAGTACCCTTCCCCGCAGCCGCAATAAAATGTAAATTACGTGCTGCATACTTCCCTATGACATGCTGTATACATTAAAAAGCTATTCTGCAACAGAGATGTTCTGATCAGCCCCTCATAAATAGAATGCTGTAGTAATTAAGTTTTCTGCTTGTAAATAGAAAGAAAAACTTCTTTGATTTTTTGCAAGTAACCACTACATTTCATTTTCTTTTATTTAAAGACACAGTCAATTTCCTTATGACTCTTCATCTTTTTTTTTTAAAGCTTTAGCAGTATTGCCAATCCCAAGCACTCAAAAAAACCCATATAACAGGTCCAAAAAAACCAAGCTGGCTTAATGACAATCAGATTAAAGAAATAAAATAAAAAATTATGTTCTTTTTATTGGCATTATGATCGTTGAGCATTGAGACTTGGTTTTTTCAAGGTATTCTCCACGACCATATGGGAAGGAGAGACAGGAGAGGGAGAGCAGACTGATCTATGTGCACTATTACATCCTGTCTGGGTACAGTATTTCGGGGGGGGGGGGTGTGTGTGGAAATCAGAAGAATTGAAAACATTCCTCAAAACACAGCAAAAGACACCCAGGCATGTCAGTAGTGACTAGGTTATCCTAGGAAGTAGCCTTACACCAGACGAAGTTTAGTGCACCGGAGGAACTCAGGGCCCTGGAAAAGTGAAGCAGGCTGCAAGTAACAGGAACCACTGAAAGCATTCACGAAAGCGCAGTAAGGATTTACACAATTTTACGTGTGGCATTTTACAACAAAAATCAAAACCGGTAAACTTTTTCATTCACACTATCATCTTATAGTAACTGAATATGCTCTGACCTGAGGTGAGCATAAAACCACTCATCTGGAACCCTCTGTCCTATAAGTCACCGACTGAGTCACTAGAGTTAATGGAATTTTTCGGACCAGAGTTTCTCAAGGACCTCTACTGCCAGGCAAGGGAAGTACAAACGCATCACGCGTAGGTAATTGTACAGACACCGGTGAGGTGTCCACGCCGATTACAGCCCAAAGGAGACGGTGTACACTTGGTAGAGGAAATAAAAAGCACCATATTCTCACCTTATTGGCAGTGCATATCTGTATGGTGAAGACAAAAATGAAGGTGGTCACTGTCCTACAAGGGTCAGGAATAAATTCACAGCTTGTATTGCTTGCCCATCTGGCTTGGCCTGCGATGTGACTGTTGATCCAGGGGTTGAGGAGATGAAAACAGAAATAAAAAGAAACAAAAACAACAACACAGTTAAGATTTACAGCATGCTAAGATACCTCAATGAAGACTGAGAGAGACTGCTTTTGCTCTTACTCAAGCACAAATAAATTATAGATTTAATCCCGCAGACAGAGCACATACAGTAAAGAGCAGAGCCCGTTTATTCAAACTGAGTGCTCTTTTCCTAAATGTGATCTTAATGAGGTGAAGAATCATAAGCAAGTTGAGATGACTGTCTTCACTGCCAACAGAACGTATCTTATTTGAGGAGAAGCATCATCCAGAAAACAGTGCTGCAACAACTACTATCAGGTGAAAAATAATCAGCTTTAGGAATACGACATAACCTTGTACACCATCTTGTCATTAACAGTGGCATGCTAGAGTCAATGCATATTAATGCAAATTCCAAAATAATATAAGCAAAGGAAAACCCTACCAATGTGAATTTTTTTTCTATTTCTGTGGTTTTGTTCAGTAAAATTACAAAGAGCCAGTAGCGAACGTCTGCTGACATCACATATTAAACAAAATCCATTTTATTTTTTTCACTTGGAATCTCACCAAGTATTTTTATCACTCTTGGGCCAATAAAAGGATTTAGTGGGACCATTTCTCCCCCACCGAGAAGCATTTTTGTTGTTTTAGTTTATGAACATACTTACTTGTTCCTATTTATGGAAGGATTTACACACATAGTTAACTCTAGATGGGTTCTTTAATCAATCCTCATTCAGAAAAACCCTCACTGGGACATGTACTACAAAGTAACTTTGCAGACTAGAACTAACTCACACAGATTTGCATGTGTCGTACAACTGCCTCAGACTACAGCTTTGAGGGAAAAAACCCAAAACCAAACCACGAAGCGTTACATTCTTAACGCACGCACCAAGATCAAAAGGGAATTACGGTCATCGATCCATTTTTTGTCTTTTTGCAAGAGTCACGAGTCTGCGAAGTTTCTTACATTTTAAAACACATGTATCAGCTCAGCCAAAGCCAAGTAAAAATCTCCAACTACTCTTTATATAAAGAATGTGAACCGCTGAGCAAGGCTCCAAAACACAGTGCCTTTGTCCAAATGCCTACTTAGTTATTTATCGCGCTTAGAGTCTTGCATAAAAATAAAATGAGAGGACAAGGTCAGGATTTTCAGTTTGCAAAGGGCAGGCTACAGAAGTCACCGGAATTCCTTTGCAATGAAATATTTACCTGTGCCAAGCCTGCCGTAATTCTGTTTCTCATGCTAATTCTATTTTTACTTGTTAAAGCAGAGTTGGTTACAGCAGTCTTGGGAGAGACCCACAAGCAAATCCATTATGTGCACTGTGTGAAGCGTCCAGGCTGTACCTGCTCGGTCCCTCCAAGCAGCCGCATCGCTCACAACCTGTACGCGCAGCCGAGGCTGTCACGCAGCCCGGCTTCTCTCCAGCGGCGCCAACGTGAGCTGCCTCACACGCTGGAGTAGGTTTGCAGCCAGCCAGCACTTCAGACCATCTATGCAATTCTGACACGCATTTCCTTCAGAGCCTGCCCCGCTCCTTTATTGCGTTTCCCCTTCAATTAGCGCACCACGACAAAAGCAGCACACTGTGTGAACAACACCAGTGATAACCCTGGCTGCCATCTACCAAGACTGGGCTGCTGAACTTCAGCAAGGGGAAAATTAGGCCTTGGTTTTGTTTTACTAGCTACCTTACTGAGAGAATTGTTTTTAATTTCTAACGTTTAGTTGCTTTTCAGGTGACTGCATTTATGTGTCTATTTTCTTAATTAACAGGAAACTAGGCCACTGGACCTATTACATAAAAATTTTTGTTAAGTGAAATTCCAGGTCTCTTGTAAACGTCTTTTTAAAAGAAGACGAGTTTTCTTCAACCTTTCTAAATAAATTCAGTCAGGCTAGAAGGGCAAGGGAGAAAAGCTGCACTGTTTATTTTCAGAAAGTCTTTTAACTATGTATATGTGGCCTTTTTGAAAATAATTACTTTCTAATGCTCTTAGTCACACAGGTAATTTGTCTTACAATAAAATATGTATAAGCGGTATGCGGCACACAAAGGCTCACTCTAGAGGAGTCGTCCTGCGCGTGATTCTTTCACCCTCTCTAGCCAGTCCTCCTAACAGGCTCCCCTATTTCATGCCATCTCCTCAGTACAGAGCCCCAAAACAGAGGCAGTCGTGCTGGCAGAAGATATTCCCTCCTAACAAGAAGGGCGAGTCAGTCCAAGCACTGAAAAGCTGCACTCCGGGTGTAAGAAACTGCCCCGTGAACTCCCAGTCCCCTCGTCCCTCTGAGGAGAAATGTCTCTGCTCGGCAGGCAGGCTGAGACCTGCAAACTCGTCACACCGAACCAGAGACCGCCAGCTGCCTGGCACTGCAAGAGCTGAACCACCGACAGGCACTTCTTATTACCTCCTCCAGCTCCACCATCACGGCGATTAAAATATCTATTTTACTGAGATATTTCTGGATTGCATTACGTTCCAGCCTGGTACTACAAGTGCTTGGGAGCTGTGGGTGCTGATGATTTCTCATCATCGAGACACAAAATCCTCTGGGCCAAGTTCAATATTAGTGTAAGTGCATGCAAGATTAGTGACTGGAATAGGGGTGTTAACCACTTCTGCAGATGCTTAACCCAGCTCCTTAATCAGGCAAAAATCCTATTTAAGCCCACGGTGTTTTTTGCCGTAAAAAGATACAGAGAAAATAATAGTGATACGCAGCAGATCATTTTCTGAGCTCTGTTACTCTACTACATGCCTGGAGTGAGTCCAACAAATGGAGTTATTCTAGATATACACCCATGTGAGTGGCTCACAATCCCGTCCCCTGGAGTCACTCCAGATTTATGACATTAGAACAGAGTGCCAAATTTGGTGCCTTTAAAAAATTATACCTATGTTTGTGAAAAAGTGGCTCAAAAGAGTGGTGTCCAACCACTGGGAATTAAAACAAATACACATTCTTCAGTTAAATACATTTTTAAGAGCAGTATGCAGTTTGAAGCTAAGCAGACTGGTTTTTTTTTCCAAGGTATTACTAGCTTTGTGGCAGAAAGTCTCCTGTTCCTTGGCTATAACATTTTGGTAAGCACAAATACAAAAAAAAAAAAGAGTAAAAAAACCCCAATATCAGAAGCGAGTTATTTACTGATGAGAAAATCGTTTTTAATATTATATACTTGGGTTTTTATCACAAGAAAATGAAGTCATTTTCCACCTTAAACACAAAAGAACTACAGAGGCTTAACAAACCCAAGTGATGACAGTGATAATAGGTATCACTGACTTTAATTTTACTGCCCAGAAGGTGTAAAGTACAGTACATGAGTGGAGAACATCAAGCTCGTGTCCTAAAATATGAATGCTGGAATGGGAACTGTTACATACTAACAAACCCTGTTACAGTCACCAAACGGTTAAACCAGGCAGCCAGGCGAAAAAAAAAAAAAAAAAAAAAGGAAAACTCCCAAGAAACTTTTATGCAAGCTTTTATAAGCCAAAAGCACTTTTACAAAGCACCACACCTTTGTTAATTTGCTAATAATAAATGCAAGTGGAACTGACGATCTGGCTGACCTGCTATGTGTGCCACGTACTGTCCCATCTGCCTGACACTACAGCAGGCAACGAACACCCTTCCCGAGAAGTTCAGCCACCAGGAAACGACCACCGGCATCCTTCGTTTTTGGGGC
>NW_010250595.1:0-13709 GCF_000690775.1 Eurypyga helias
TGCACAACACAACAATTGCTCACCAGCCAGTGATCAATACCCTCTCTCTGAGCTGTTATCCTCTAATCCCTGGTCAATTGCCCTCAACTTATGTGCTGAGCAAGAGGCCGTAAGGAATGAATCATAGAATCATAAAATGGTTTCGGTTGGAATGGACCTTAAAGATCATCTATTTCCAACCCCTTGCCATGTGCAGGGACACCTTCCACTAGACCAGGTTGTTCAAAGCCTCGTCCAGCCTGGCCTTGAAGACATCCAGGGATGGGGCATCCACAGCTTCTTTGGGAAACATGTTCCAGTGTTTCTCCCCCTGTCCATGAAGAACTTCTTCCTGATATCTAATCTAAATTTTCCCACTTTCAATTTAAACCCGTTACCCCTTGTCCTGTCACTACAGGCCCTTTTAAACGTCCCCTCCCAGCATCCTTGTAGGCCCCTTCAGGTATTGGAAGGCTGAAATAAGGTCTTCCCGAAGTCTTCTCTTCTCCAGGCTGAAAAAGCCCAATTCTCTCAGCCTTTCATCACAGGAGAGGTGCTCCAGCCCCCTGATCATCTTCATGGCTCTCCTCTGGACTCTCTCCAACCATTCAATATCCTTTTTTTGTTGAGGGCTCCACAGCTGGACACAGTACTCCAGGTGGGGTTTCACGAGAGCAGAGTAGAGGAGGAAAATCACATCCCTCGATGTGCTGACCACACCTTTCCTGATACAGCCCAGGATATGGTTGGCTTTCTGGGCTGCCAGCGCACACTGTGGGCTCGTGTTCAGCTTTTTGTCCACCAGTACCACCAAGTCCTTCTCCTCAGAGCTGCTCTCTATCCATTCTCCACCCAGCCTGTACTTGTGCTTGGGATTGCCCCGACCCAGGTGCAGGACCTTGCACTTGGCCTTGTTGAACTCCATGAGGTTGGCAGTGGCCCACCTCTCTAGTCTGTCCAGGTCCCTCTGGATGGTATCCCTTTCCTCCAGCATGTCTACCGCGCCACACAGCTTGGTGTTGTCGGCAAACTTGCTGAAGGTGCACTCAATGACATCATCCATGTCACTGACAATGATGTTAAACTGTACCAGTCCCAACACCAACCCCTGAGGAACGCCGCTCGTTACTGATCTCTACTCAGACATTGAGCCATTGACCACCACTCTCTGAGTGCGACCATCCAGCCAGTTCTTTATCCATTGAGCATTCCACCCATCAAATCCATGTCCTGCCAGTTTAGAGACAAGGATGTCATGTGGGACAGTATCAAAGGTTTTGCACAAGTCCAGGTAGATGACATCGGTTGCCTGTTCTCTATCCACTGAGGTTGGGAACCCATTGTAGAAGGCCACCATATTCATCAGGCATGATCTGCCCTTGGTGAAGCCATGCTGGCTGTCACCAATCACCTCCGCATTCTCCATGAGCCTTAGAATGCTTTCCAGGAGGATCTGCTCCATGATCTTGCCAGGCACAGAGGTGAGACTGACTGGCCTGTAGTTTCCCGGGGGCTTTTATTTTCCCCTTTTTAAAGATAGGGGTTATGTTTTCCCTTTTCCAGTCAGTGGGAACTTCACCAGACTGCCATGACTCTTCAAATATGATGCATAGTGGTTTCGCAACCCCATCCAACAGTTCTTTCAGGACCCGTGGATGTATTCCATCAGGTCCCATGGACTTGTGTACGTACATGTTCCTCAGATGTTCATGAGCCTAATCCTCCCTGACAATGGGTGGCTCTCTATAGTACAATTATCTAGTGAAGGAGTGTACAAGGGGAAAGAAAGGGGAAAGGAGATGGAAGGTGAGGGGAGAGAAAGAAAGAAAAAATTGAAAATATGGTAATTACTTATTTACATATAGCTAAACTTCTTTCTTATTAAATTATTTGTGTGTGGCCCACTTTAAAGGAAAAAGATATGTACTGTTTTCTTGGTTCCCTGTGGTGACAGATACTTCATACAATGAAATGACATTACTCTTTCATTAGGAGTCAATGGGGATTTCACCAGAAAATGCCATGTACAGTATAGTAGCAATTGAAATAAAACAGATCAAAACAAGAACATCAAGAAAAACAAAACAGGTAACTGAGCAGAAATAAAATAGAAGATACATATACCATTGATACATTTTTAGAACATTTTCCATTTTCTCTGTGGATCCCATCTTCTGTGTATCACTGCTCTTGCAAATGCATCAGCACAAGACCTCCAGGCCAAAACACTTGCTGTAGTTAGTTGTTGCTGGAATGCTAGCTCTAGGGAGCTTTTTCAATGCCTTTTTACTGAGCTCCAGTGCCCCTGCTACACCAGATCTCTCATGACTTATAGAAAGATCATATAGCCCAAGTAATTCTCTGAGATGACTTCCAATGATCTCTGTAAAGGAACTTGAAAATGTCTGATTCCTTATCTTAGGAGAGCCTCACAACCCATAGCACTCAAGAAGTATTAATGTCACCAATCTTTCTAAGAGCAAGATTCTGCTCTAGAAATTCCAGGCAGTTTTTAGTCCTCTGTCATTTTCAAATAAAATAAATAGGTAATTCAATAATTTTTTACCATAACTACAACAGAGAATATTAATATCTTCTAATTATTAATGTTATCTATTCTATCTCATATCTAATCACTACAGCTATTTTTGTCAGAGTAACCTTTCTGGTGTAGAGAATACAGTAAAGAACACTTTCTTATTTTCGTTCTTTTAAAGTACCTTTCCTCTCCGTCCATTTCTCCCTCTGAACATGAAGCAATTTTCTTGAAAATATCAAAATCTCTCAATGAATGTGTATGTTTTACAACAATGTTTTTCATATTTTGTTTTAGATACAAATATTTTTTCATCTAATTTGGCAGCTGCAGCTCTGAGACACTGCAGCTGGGCTCTGAGTATACATTTAAAGACTGTAAGTTTTATATACACAGTTTAGACTGACATCATTGAAAAATAACTGTATTAAATGGGAGATTTTACCTTGAAAATGAATATAAGAATGAGTTTTTTCTGACACAATTTACTTAATTATTAATCAAATCAACTCACATCAACTAATTTGGAAACATCTTTCTCTCAGTACTTACCATGTTCTCAGACTAAAGAAAGTAAACACTGCAGTGTTTCTTTCAAATAACTCCTGCTGAGATTTTGTTAGGGTATGTTTTGTGTTTCTGTTTTGGTTGTTTCCTTTGTGGTTCTTTTTTTTTTAAGTATTTTTATTGGAAGACTTTTTCAAAGTATGTGCTCTCTATTTTCTGGTCTAAAGCATCTAACTGACCATCAAACATAAAAATTTTTCACCGTTCATAATAATCCACTTATTCAGAACTAGGAACATCACCAAAAAAATATCAGCAGTATCTATGGTAAAGATTGTAAAGATCACTCTGATTTTCTCACTTTGAGAATTAGAGCGCTATAATACTCCCTTCATCAAAGTGTCTGCTGGCATTTTCCCTGTGTATGTGGTTCTTTAACTACAGAAAATCAATTTGCTTCGGATTTGTTTTCTTTCCATCCTTGCCTCCATTTCAGCATA
The DNA here is from genome assembly GCF_000690775.1 of Eurypyga helias. Taxonomy (NCBI): domain Eukaryota; kingdom Metazoa; phylum Chordata; class Aves; order Eurypygiformes; family Eurypygidae; genus Eurypyga; species Eurypyga helias. The sequence continues at coordinate 3,523 of NW_010250595.1, forward strand.
ATTCCTTTTGAAAAATAGTAATGATCTGTTTTTCAATAGAATTTAACACATTTATTTATTTATTTTTATTTTACTGGGTTTTCAATAGCTATGTTTCATTGGCATAGTATTTGGAAGTTCTAGGTATAGTGTCTGTGAAAATTTCAAAGCATTTTAAAGACCTTCTTTTCTATTCTACATACTCAAATGCCTTATTATAATTTATCACTACTTATTCCCATTTATATTTGGGAGATGGAGAATTAGGCTGTCAGACACAAACACTGATATTTTTGGCATTATGAAGCTAAATTCTGCCTTAAGTATTTCATAGTACATTTTTTTTTGCTTCTAGATATGCACCAGTATGTTGAAACTATGACTTAGTACTATTTTTTTAACAATCAGAAATTGGAACACATAAACAAATGGAGAATTGCTTAAAAACACAATGGATAGTGTTATTTCAAAAACAGACAAATAAAATTCTGCATGAGAGAACCCAAAAAACAAAAGTCACTTCAGCTATTATTCCAGAAATGGTTAAAACACTTCTTGCTTTATCCAGGTTTAAATTGAATGGAGAGATATTCAGCTCTGACATGCTGTCATGAAGACTGTACAGCTGCTATCTAGAGCCTTCCTCATGTTCTGTGGGGTTGGTGGATGCAGGATGAGGCACAGCGTATAACATTGATGAAGTGCATGTTTGACATCTTCATGGCCTATAGGTCACTACTGCTTCCTCTAATGAAAAAGTATGAGACGGTAACTGCAAAAGAACGTGCAGCTCAGTTCTGAAGAAGTACCCAACCCACACTGCTGAGCAGCTGGAACAGCAAGTACCAGCTCTTCAAGACTGATCCCCCTTTTCATTTATTTTCAGTAGAAAAGAAGAAGCCTAACCACAGCCCCCTAACCTTGAGGTCAGCAAAATTCATATTTCTCTATATTGTCAAAAAGACTTGAGCTGACACTAACAATCTGCACTGGAAAATATCTGCCACAAAGTATGTTTCCAGTTGCATTTGGATGTTCATGTTCCATGTATCTTTTGGCCTTAGAGTATCTCCTCTCAGTTTCTCATACATTTAAATTATGAGGATTCTCTCTCTCTTACTTTCTTTCACATGTATACACTATACTAAACATACTGGAGCAATTCTCATACTGACATATCTAGGCATTATTTCATTGTTACTATTATCAGTACAGACTGAAAGGAATCATCGTATTTACTAAAATTATATGAATAAATCAGTCATTTATAGTTCCAATAATAATTGGCTGGAGTATAGATTATGACTCATTCTCTTAAACAGATGATTGTCAACCACCAAAACTTATCCTCAATATAAAGCTATAAAACTGAATGAATATTTTCTTCCTTAAATTTGTTAATATTGCAGATAAAATTTTGTTCAGTTTCTATAGTGGCAGAAACTGTGTCTAAGTTCAGAATTTCTTTGGATTTGTTTTCCACATCTGCTACTGTCTTGCACATTGGAAAATGAACAGAATATTGAAATCAACAGTAAGGCCTAACTATGTTGAATCAAGCATGAATGCCATTTGATTTTTAATAAAGATCTGACAGTGACTCTATTGCAGCTCTCAGCTGCCCTTTTTTATTTTCATCATATAAGAAAAATAGTTGCATATTGATATTTTCTTTCATCATTTTATAATGTGTTTTCTAATAACTCATTAAGTAATTAACCTTTTCAAAACCTTCAATCTTAACCTATCTCTGTTCACATTGACTTTTGTGAATTAGGCTATCAAAGAGCTTTTGAAAATTCCACCAAACCGGAATTTGCCTCCAATTAATTAATTCTACCAAAAAAAAAAAAAAAAAAGGTGGTGGTAGCTTTGTAATCATTGCTGATTGCCATTTCAAGGTACAAGTTTGGATCAAGCTTAGTTACAAAGTTACTTTTCGGAACTCCAGGTGACTTTATTAAATTTTATTACTTCTTTTCCTTTTCATTTAACATAAAAGTCAGAAAAAGTAAACTCCACTTTTATACCTCATCGTAAATCTCTGAAGACCAGGAGTGTTACTGCTGTGCAGATTTTTCTATCTGCAATGTGTTTCTTTCTTTACTTTAATGCTTACTCTTTAGAAAACTCCATTCCATGTGTAAACTGTCCTATAAATCTACCTGTCATCTTAATCACTCTCATTACGTTATTGCATTAAATTTTAATACGTTGTCAGTTTAAAACTCTAATATCATTTTCATTTCATTATAATGAACTGTAGACAAAATTTGTTTTACTATCTGTCTAAATCACCTTTGAAGACACTTTTTCAGACTATATTAGAAATATATTACACTATTAGATTAAGTAGTTTCCATTTGGTCATGTAGATCTACAAAACCACTTCAAACTGTGTCAGGAGTGATATACAGCTGCCATTAGAAAAATTGCTAAGATTTTATACACATCTTCTGACTAGTACTGACTTGTAAAGTTTCTTAATATGATCCCAAATTATATTTCTTTCTGGTTTATAGCATCATAAAGCATTCACAACTGAGCTTTAGAAAACTATTTCTCCCAGATAGAATTTTGTAACTTTTTCACCAGTGACATTATGTTGAATGAAAATTAGGTTATGGTTAAAGATTTTCTTTTGTCCGAACACTATATTTTACCTAGCTGTCTTTTGAGGTTACTGGGTTGGGTTTCCGTGGCAATGTATTTGTAGCAGGGAGTGTTCCAGGAGTGGCTTCTGTGGGAAGGTGCTAGAAGCCTCCCTTATGTGTGATAGAGCCAATGACAGCTGGCTCCAAGATGGACCTGCCATTGGACAAGGCCAAGCCAATCAGCAGCAGTCAGAGATCCTCTGTGATAACATGTGTAAGACATGAGAAACAAACCTGAAAAGAACAGAGAATTTGGAGCAGAGAGAGAGAGAGAGATGTGGGAGAAACAACTCTGCAGACACAAAGGTCAGTGGAGAAGGAGGGGGCTCCAGGTACGTGAGCAGAGATTTCCCAGCAGCCCGTGATGCAGACCATGGCGAGGCAGCCATGCAGCCAGCGAGGGTCATGGGAGAGCAGAGACCAACCTGCAGCCTGGGGAGGAACCCACACTGGAGCAGATGGGAGACCAAAGCAGACTGTGACCTCGTGGGAAGCCCACACTGGAGCAGGGTCCTACCAGGACCTGTGAAATCATGAAGAGGGGACCCCAGGCTGGAGCAGGTTTTCTGTCAGGACTTGTGGCCTGAGGGGGGCTCGTGCTGATGCATGCTGTTCCTGAAGGGCTGCATCCCATGGAAAGGCCCAAACTGGAAAAGTCTGTGAAGAACTGTAGTCTGTGGGAAGGACTCATGTTGGAGAAGTTCATTGAGGACTGTCTCACATGAGAGGCACCTAACTATGGAGCAGGGAAGAGTGTGCATAGTTCTTCCCCTGAGTAACAGAGAAAACATGTGATGAACTGCCCATAAGCCCCATTCCTCAACCCCTCTGTTGCTCAAGGGGACGAGACAAGAGAAAGCAGGAGTGAAGTTGAGGCCAGAAAGAACAGAGGGATGGGGTGAAAATGCTTTAAGATTTGGTTTCAGTTCTCTTTTACTCTGATTTGGTTGGTGATAAATTAAATTAATTTTTTTCCTCTTGTTAAGTCTGTTTTGCCCAGAAAAGTAATTGCTGAATGATCTCTCCCTGTTCTTATCTCAACCCATAAGCTTTCTGCTATATTTTCTCCTCTGTCCAGCTGAGCAGAGGAGTGATAGTGTGTCTTTGGTGGGCATCTGGCCTCCAGCCATGGTCAACCTACCACAGTTACAATGTCTGTTTAACTACCTGATGTTTACTTTCTTGTCAATAATTTTCACTTACACTGCTTTTTAATCATTTAGGGCTTCACCTGTACATATATCTTATGAAGGGCAGCTGAAGGAACTGGGGTTGTTTAGCCTGGAGAAAAGGAGGCTGAGGGAAGCTGAAGGGAGACCATATTGATCTCTACAACTGCTTGAAAGGAGGTTGTAGTGAGGTGGGTGTTGGTCTTTTCTCCCAAGTGATAAGTGAGGAAATGGCCTCAGGTTGCATCAGGGGAGGTTTAGACTGGATATTAGGAAGTATTTCTTCAATGAAAGGGTTGTCAAACATTGGAATGGTCTGCCCAGTGAAAGTGATTGAGTCACCATCCCTGGAGGTATTTTAAAGACTTGGAGATGTAGCACTTAGGTGCATGTTTTAGTGGTGGCAGTGTTAGGTTATTGGTTGAACCCAATGATCTTAAAGGTCTTTTACAACCTAGATGATTCTATGCTTCTATATACACAGTTTTCTGTGTAGTTATGTCTTAAATATGGGTAAATATGTTTTTTGTTTTTGTTTTTTTAAAAAAAAAAAAAAAAAAAATGAAAAGCCAGACAATGACTGAAACAAAATATTTAGAAAAGCTGGGTTTATAGACACATTGACTTGTAAAGTTCAGCAGTCACTACCTAAGCATCATTAAATTTGTATTTTTTAAATCTTATGTCCAAAAATATATTGTAAGAAAGGTCAAAGTATGAATATTGTTGCACACAATAATCATTTTGTAACTATGTATAGGTGAATATTTTCAAAGGCAGGAGAGGGTAGAATGGAGACGACTGGGATTACTTAACCATTTTAATTTATTTCTTTGCTGCTCACCTGCAAAATTTCTTCACAGAATTACAGAACAGCTGAGGTGGGAAGGCATCCCTGCCAAATCCCCTGCTTATAGCAGGGTCAACTGGAGCAAGCTATCCTGCCTTGTGTCCACTGAAGTTTTGAATATCTCCAAGGATGAAGACTCCACAACCTCTCTGCACAACCTGTGCCAGTGTTTGGTCATTCTCACAGTAAGAAAGTGTTTCCTGATGTTCAGACAGCACTTCCTGTGTTTCAGTTAATGCCCATTGCCTCTAATCCTGTCACTGGGCACCACTGAAAAGAGCCTGGCTCCATTTTCTTTGCATTCACACTTCAGGTATTTAAATGTATTAATGAAATCCTGCCCAGACCCACCTCTTCTCCAGGCTGAACAGTCACAGCTCGCTTAGTCTCTCCTCATAGGACAAATTAACACCTTTGAGAAACTTTGCTGGACTCAGTGGCAGTTCATGTATCTCCAGGGAGGCCAGAACTGGAAAAAGAACTCCAAAGGTGGTCTCACCAGAGCTATGTAACATTGGTTCAATTTTAAAGGAATTTTGACTTGAATTTGAAAGTTACATCTTTGCTGGATACCTCTTTACCTTCAGCAACACGACCTTCTCAGAGCAGTGGACTGTGTAAATCCTATGAACCAAAGACAATGAATAGTGGATATATGGGAGCTTGTGTAAAAAATGAAACCATAAGAAAACACCTCAATGAAAAAGCAATTTCATCTGGAGTGATAAGACTGCATGACAGATGATTTGTAATTTTTTTTTCTCTGAATTTTATGATGCTCTGAAAAATAACCTAAAAAAAAAAAGAAAATTACTAAGGGAGTTATATATTTTTCAAAATAAAGTACTACTGAAGAATGAAAACCATTTAAATTATCTTATTAACTTTTCTGTTTAATCAAAAATAAAGTTTTTTAAACAAATGGCTTAAACCTATGTTGTACCTTCTGTTACTTTAATATATTTACACACACTAGTATAGATTTTGTGAAAGATTTAGGCACCTGAAAATCTAACTTTAAGTGCCAGCCTTCTGTGACTTTATTAATTTGCCCAGATGAAGGAATGCAATGCTATCTGAGAGGACTCCAGACGTTCGGAACATCCAGTGGAGGACCACAGTGGAGCAGATATCCATGCTACAGCTGTGGAGCACCTCACACTTCAACAGGTGGATTTGCCCCGAAGGAAGTTGCAGGCCATGGAGACCCCACACAGGAGAAATCTCCTCATAGGAGCTGCGGCTTGTGGAGGGGAGCCCACACTGGATGAGATATTCTGGCAGGAAATGAGGCTTGCAGGGGACCTACACTGGAAGAGTCTGTTCCTAAAGGACAGCTGGTTGTTGTAATAAGGTTTATTTTTTCTTAATTAACAAATAAAATAATAATATGTAAGAAAACTAGTGATTTTTTTTTTTTAAGTTTCATACTTCCACCCAAATTGCACATTCCCTCTTTACTCTGTGTCACAGGTCGAAGCCTACCCAAAAGCACTGCTCAGATAAGAGAAACTTTGACTGCATCTGCATAGCTTTAATGCAGTAAAGGATTTCAGTAGGTTCTAGGAAAACAAAGAAGGGCAGATAACTGATAGGGAGAAAACTTACTAAAAGCTCTGGACTACATCTGACCTCTTAACAATTTAGGTTTACGTGGTAAAGAAGAAAGTGTTGAAAAGAAACAAGAAGTGTTGAAAATTTTATATCTGTATAACACGTTTGGATTTGGAACTTAGGAAGTGATAGTATTCCACATATCAAGAGGTAAGTAACTTTAGACATGAAGAAAATCAAACAGGTTGGCCAGGGGGAGGGGTGGGTGGTGTATGACCATCAAGGCCCGCTAAGGTAGAAAGCAATAAGTAGTGAAAACAATAGTTCCTTGGTGGGAAAACACACATGAATGTCCTAGCAACGTGAAGAAAACTGAACCCAAGGAGGAACTGATACAGAAGTTAGGCTTCCATCTAGGACTTGGATACAGTGACTGCGCGGAAGTCAGTGTCTGGATCCCCTGGTTTTAATTTAACCAGAGGTCCTAGAGCACAAGTTGTTGAGAGTGTGAAGAGTATGTGCATCATAGAAAGAGAGTCTAAAAAAATAAATAATTTTCCACACACTATACTGGTCCCAATTAAGAAACAAATTTTAGATTTTATCTCACCAAGTGGTGTGTTTCTGTCCAGGGAGCTCTCACATCCTGAATTCATCCATGACACACTACTCTGCGATTTCTTTGTATTTAGGATAGTCTACACATGCCTTCAAAATCACAAAGTGTTTCTCAATGGTTCTTCCTTCCTATTATGCAATAATTATACTTCTTAGAACCTTTCATTAAAGCCGACCTGACTGCCTGCAGAAACTTATGGTGCAATGGAGTTAGTCCCCTGTCTTCCTGTCATAATCAGTGGAATCACTAGGTCATATCTTTTCTCATTCTGAAGTATACATAGGCCAGAAAAAAACCAATATTTTTTTAAATACAGGAGTTACAGCTATACGGGGGAGACTGGGGCTGGTTGGATTTGGTGAGGCACTGGAACAAGTTGCCCAGAGATGTTGTGGATGCCCCATCCCTGGAAGTGTTCAAGGCCAGTCTGGATGTGGCTTTGAGCAACCTGGTCTAGTGGAAGGTGTCCCTGCCCATGGAAGGGGGTTGGAACTAGATGATCTTCAAGGTACCTTCCAACCCGAACCCTTCTACAATTCTATGATTTTTGTTTGTTTTTAACTACATTATATGAAAAATCTGAATGAAGAAATATGTACAAAAATGCAAATAAACCCCGTGATTTTAGGGTTTTCTGGGCTACTCTATTCTATTTTTTAATTTTAATTTAAAACATGGACATGTGATTTTTTTTTCTATTGCACTCCCTAAACATAAAAATACATTTTTTAACACTTAACATTATTTCTGTATTTCTATAGCAATAAATCAGATGACAAAACAACAATATAAAGATCTTAAATCCTGTGCTGCATTTTAGCAGAACATCTTTTTTTCTAAGCAACCTTTAGATTGTTCACACATTTGTAATGGTGACAGGAGGAATGAAACAAACATGCCTTCTAACCTACTTTAAGAAGGACAAATTGCAATATTTAACAGTAAAACATTCCCTTCGTGTTTTTTTTAAGGTAATAACCTGAATCCAACTTTACTTGAGACCTTCATATCAAAGTCCAATAAAGACTCACTTAATGTATATTGTAACTCCAAGAAATACAGCAAAACACACCATCTCAGCATCATATAATGCATTGAATGTATAAAGTTATAAATTTTAGATGTGGATCTGTTTGGTCAGTGAAATTTTTCACTGAAGATATGATTCAAAACACACTGAAGAAAATGAGAAGTCTGGTCATCTGTTAGAATAGGTTTTGGAACATTTCCTCAGTCTGAAAAATTAAAAAATAGATCCCAAAAGAAAGCAATATTTCTGAAACAGGACAATATTTTTTTTTCAATTTTGTAATACCAACTGACTGCTACCATCTACTCAAAGACTGTAAACTCTTCTGCTTATCCAGTGAAATGAACCCTTCAACTTCTCCTTCTCTTTAAGACCTTCATAGAAAGGAGGAAATATATGCACATAGATCTTTTTCAGCTGTTATTCAAAAAATCATTTGATAATATTCATTCTTCTACCCCTTTTCAAAGTTATTCTTGGAATTTTACAGTAACTTGGGGGCAAATATCGATACTGAGTTTTATAGTAATAGATACTTCTGTAATGTATATGTACTGTGGGGACATTCGATCATTAGTAGTAAGTGTTTGGAAAGAATGCCAAAATTTCTGCATAGATTTACTGACTGTTGCATAGATGTCATAGTTCAAGGCAATCAATGAATTATGATTGTGAGTAGGAAGATCATTACCCAGAGTTCAAGTTTCTGTTTTTCCTGACACTGACTTGCTCCTTTATGGATGCTTCCTAAAGCATGGTTACCTTAAATTCTGGGAGACATGAAACACTGAATGAGAATTTACATAGATTATAGGCTATATAAAATCACAGAAGAATCTGGTTTTAATTAATTATCTGTACATTTACTGTGTGTATAAACTACTACAAAATAACTACGCAGGCAATCCATGGTATCAAACCTCTTAGGTCCTCCTTAACAAATATAGAGTGTCCTTCTGATAAGAAGATCTCTATCTTCTTGTCACCAAAAATAAAAAGGAAGAAATATACCCTTTTCTTTCTTGTATGACAATGGCTCGTAAATAGGCATAAACATTTGTACTGAATAGCCTAGTTAAAGGCATTGTCTTGTATCTTTTGCAAAACAAACTCAAAAGGCTCAGCTCCACAAGTAGGTACAACCTCTCCAGTGAGAGTCTGTGGACTGGCCTGTTAAAACACCACCAGTAAAACAAACCACAGTGAGACCTACTGTCCTGAATCACTTACAATTTCTCAAAGACTTTACAGAGAGTCTGTGTTATAATGAGAAAGTTTAGATCTGGTTCACACTTAGAGGCTCTGCATCATCTCATACCTCACATTTCAGCATCATGAGTTCTATTTCACCAAAATTTAGTCTGTCAGTGACATGTCAATAAGATATGTCTATTTAGACAACACCAGTGAAGTAGTATCAGATCTGTTTATGCAGTGAGATAGCAGGAAAGGAGACGAGGGATTTTACTGTTCTTCCACTCATCAGGTATATGATCTCTCTCTTGTTCACATTCCTGAATTCTGTATTTTCTATTTTTTAAAAAAATGGTATCGATTAATAAACTAGATCTCATGTTACCTTGAAGAACAGTGAATAGTCATACATACATATGACTGCTATATGTAGATATATGTGTGTAAAGAGAGGAAAATAAATTTAGGATATCAATATTCAAAGGAGAAGAAATGCTGGACTTAAAATTCCGAGGGAGCTTTTGAGATGATAGTGTCAGAGTGGACAGGCTGGACCAATGGGCAGAAGCCAATTGATGAGCCAATGAGATTCAATGAGGTTAAGTGCCAGGTCCTGCACTTGTGTCACAACAATCCCATACAGGCTTGGGGATGAGTGGCTAGAAAGCTGCCCAGCCAAAAAGAGACTTGGTGGTGTTAGTTGACTACCAGCTGAATATGAGCCAGCAGTGAGCCCAGGTGGCCAAGACAGCCAACAGTGTCTAGCTTGTGTCAGTAATAATGTGGCCAATAGGACTAGGGAAGTGATTTTCACCCTGTGCTCGGCACTGGTGAGGCCACACACTGAATCCTGTGTTTAGTTTTGTGCCACTCGCTAAAAGACAGACACTGAAGTGCTAGAGCGTGTCCAGAGAAGGGCAATGGAGCTAGGGAATGGTCAAAGCACAAGTCTTAGGAGGAGCAGCTGAGGGGATGGGGGTTGTTTAGCCTGGAGAAGAGGAAGCTGAGGGAAGACGTCAACACTCCCTACAACTATGTGATAAGTGGTTGTAGAGAGATGAGTTTTGGTCTTTTCTCCCAGGTAACAAGCCATAGGATAAGAGGAAAAGCGTGGCCAGAGAAGCGTGGCCAGCAGGTC
>NW_010250596.1:0-6835 GCF_000690775.1 Eurypyga helias
ACTTGCTGGGGGTGCACTTGATCCCTTCCATCTACTGAGAAATGCTGCTAATTTGCAGCATTGAGGTAACAGCTCAGCCATCTGATGGTGACAGTCATGACTAGTGTCCTGAAATGAATTTGGCCCATGTCTGTAGTGACAGAGTGAGCAGTTTTGAGGAATGAAATGTGCTACCCCCCACACCCTGCCCCTTTCCCCATTACCAAACAGTAGTTGCATAAAATACGGTGTCTACTCTAATAATAAATGTGTCTGGATTTCTTTTCTTTTTAAAATAAGAATTGCTGGGGGGAATTAGAATTCACTTTTAAAATGAACTTTGCTACTTATGTTACTCTCTTGTTTGTTTATGTTGTATATGTTTGGGGTTTGTGATAGCTTATTCACCAGAGGTTTCCTTGCTCGTGACTAGCACTCTGAACTGCTGTAGTCAGGTTTCCCAGCGTATTTCTTGCCACTTGGACCTGTCACTACTGTATGTGCTTGCACAAACCATCTGCAACTGTGGTTCGGAAATTGTAGCTTTGCTCTGTTTTTTTTTTTTTTTTCCCCAAAGGAATGAAAAGTCAGTTTGTGTCTCAAGCTGTTACTGTCTCTCCTGTTTTCACAGCAATTTTTTTTTCTCTTTATCTTGGCTTAGATTTTCAAGAAATGATACATAACTCATATGTAGAATTAAGAGGGATAAAGTAAAAAAGTTCAATAGTTTTTGTTTTTCAATTCTATGTAAACATTAAGAGCAATTTTTAAGGCTGAATATTAATAAGCACTGTAAAGGCATACATTTTTAATGTAGCTTCTGCCCACGTTTGAAATTAGGTCATTCAGATTTTCGTCTTACTGTTTATTCCAGCGGTTAATGTATCACATGAAAGTAGAGTTCAAGACCAGTATTTTATACTAATTAGAAGCAGACTGAAGGTTGCATTTGGAAGGCAATACATGAAACTCTTTCTTTCGTCTATTTTATTTTTATGATCTCTTGAAGAAGCTGCTAAACCTGGAAATGAAATAGAGGCAAAACTGTCTGCTTTAAGTTGTATTTTGCAATCTCTCCCTGTTGGAAACAAGACAGGAGTCTGATGCTAAATGTTTGCAGCACAGTTGGGGATGTGCCAAGATGGCACTATAAAACAGTCATTGGCACTGTAAAACTGGGGTTTGGGCGGGGGTTGGCATTGTTATTGACTTACCCAAGGAGTTTTAAAGGTTAGTGAAAGCAAAAGTTGATCTTTCAGATGGGATTGCAAATTAATCTTTTTCTCTATAGGAGTAGCATTGGTGCAGATTTTGAATAGGTGTATTTTGTAAAAGGAAATATTTTTTTTTTTACATCTCTCTTTAATACATGTTTGCATCTTTTTTTGCAAGATACCAATTTCTGTGTGCTCAAAAATAATGGAAATTCAGATCTAAATGTTTCACAGCCAGTCATGAACAGCAATAAGTAACAACTCCTAAGAAGCTGAAAATGGTCCTGAAAGCTTACTGGTTGCTATCCACCATATCTCTTGAAAAGCTGCATGAAAGTTGAATTGTGTATGAAATTAACGTGGGTTTCTATAAAGATATAAAAATAATGGTTAACAGATATTTGTATTTCTCACACGTTGATTGAAGTGTAATGTTGTTATGTCTAAAGTGTGTTAGACTGTTACAAAAAGAATCTAATAGAAATTTCATGTTTTCTTTCAGCTCCAGTCATAAATCGATTCACCAGGCGGGCATCAGGTAAGTTGGATGAAGGGGCATGTTTCATTGGTCTGCATAATGGTTGAAACATAATACTGATAGTGACTGTCATGTAAAACATAATATGACATTAGTCAGATTTCTTCAAAGATGACTGACTTAGGTTAACCTCAAATTTATTACCTGATTTACTGAAAAATGTAGCCAAGGTTTGAGGTCGCAGAACTTGCATGAAGCCTTCTTGTTGCTGTGGAATTTATGAAAAACATAAGCTTTTCTTTTTTTCCTTTAAAGAAAATAATTTTAGTCCTAACAGAACTGAACTTTGAAAGCATGAACTGAATGTAATCTGATGGAGACTTGTCTTGCTTGCTTCATAGACAGCCTGAAACAGCAATTTGGTGATCATCTATGCATGAAAAAAAGTACAATGGTGCTAGAAATCTGTGTTTTTTAAAACGGAGCTGGTTTGTGTACGCCGCGTGTTGCTCTGCTGCGCGGAGCTGGCGGATCAGGTCCTAGAAGCAGCATTTCTGTGGTGGTGGAATGTTGTGCTGGCAGTGCGCCTGCCTAGCTTGGTGCCCATTTGTGTATTTTTGAGTTAACTTGGTTTGTGCTGTCTCAGAGGACTATTAACCTTATTCCATTACCTGCAACAGATCCCTCCAAATTATGTATCATTAAAAATTAATATTCTTGGCCTCTCCTTATTGGTCTGCTGTAGTCTTTAGGCTTCATTTTTGAGGGCTTTTTCTCCTGAAGCATGAGGTCCAGAACCTGAGCATTACTTGTTTTAAATACTGTGACTCTGAAAGTGGGGTGTAAAAGCCATTACTAAATGTAATGAGACTTACAACTGACTCGTAAGAGTTGGCACAGTGGGAGAAGTGAGCTGTTCCTAGTTGTCTCAGTATGCTAATTTTAAAATGTAACTATTAACTGCTTTCTGTTTTCAACTGCAGATCATTTTTAGTAAATGTAATGAAGTTTGTGTTCCATAATGCAGTAACTCGATCCAGACTTCTAATTTTGCCAGTTACAACCTCAGTCAGATAGTTCTTGTCAATAAAAATACAAGTGGAGATCCTCAGGATTACTAAGGAACTGTATAGAAAAATGGAGGTTTGCATTTGTGCATAGCATTTGTAGCACAAAGTAAAAGAATGCAATGAATTCCAAATATTCTCGTGTTCTAAGGAATGATAATACTTCATGAAGTGCTGTAGCATGAAATAAAAGGAATGATTCGTTAACTAGCACTTAGTAGCAGTGAGCAGGGCTTTATGCAAATTACATTGAATGTTGTAAGGAAAGTTTTACTGTGACTGATTGATAGCTGACTTTAATGAATGCAGTCCTTGTAACAGATGCGTGATAAGCTTTTGCATTTCAGGAGAGTTTGATTGTTTGAAAGCTAATGCTTGCTCAGGAAAAAAAAATCAATCAGTTATTTGTAATGTTCCTTTGAAAGAAAACTAAACACATGTTAGAAGCCTGAAATTTTTGCACAATTATTGGGGAAATAATTTCTATGGGCAATAAATATTTCATGTGTTTTGGTCTTCTTGTGGGGAGATAAAATAGACTTATCTTATTCAGAATAATAAGTTGTATGGTATGGTCGAGTTGTAAGTCATGTGAATACACTTCAAGGTAATGCTGTACTCTACTATATATAATGTTTTATTATGTTTTTGGCAGCTTTAGTAGTCAGAATAATTATTTTTCAAACAAGAAACCCCATGAAAGGTGATAGTTGTTACTTTTCTTTTTAAATACTAAATGACTACCAGAAAGGTACAATACACTTAAAGTTGATTGATTAAAATATAAAATTAAAAATATGAAACAGACTATGCTGAGAATACAGATGTTTTCCAGGGATGTTTGCAGTCCTAACTATACTTTTAGATACTGCATTCAAACAATTCTTTGATTTTTTAAAAGTAAGACAGACAAGACACCTTGCAAGTGGAAAAGCCAGGTAGCAGCTGGCTTTTTTTTATGCTTGGTAGCTTAATAGCATTCTGTCACCAAAGTTTGTTCTCATGTTTAGGAAATGAGAAGCTGACCGAATGAAATGTGGGGTTTTCTCAAGTATGGATTTCTCTTAATTTTAGGCTATTTAGCTAAGAGTTATTTTAAAATTTGAAATGCGCAAGATGATTGGTTCTTGAGTGGATTTGAAGATATGCTGCTGCTGAACATTACTCCAAGTTAATGATGAATGTTTGGATAATCAGCTGAAGCACATGGTTTCGTGTTGCATCTGATCAAGTGATACTGCAGACTGATTCTGAGAACGTGATTTTAGGGTCCCTGCCTTTTTCACACCTCTGTCCATAAGTTGTCTCTACTTCCGTTGCATAGGCCTCGAACTGTGTTGCCTGAAGGTGTACTGATGTAAAGAAGACAGAAATGCAGGAGGTTTTGGTGTGTTGATTTTCATTGGGTCTCCAACTGACCTGTGCTCTGACTCCCAAATAAGTGCATCTGAAAGAGAGGGACTAGTGGCTGCCTTTAGCTGGAGGTGGGATGGAGAAAGAGCTGAACTACTGGCGTCAGTTGAAGCAAACATCCAACGATACCTGTGGCAAAGGCTCCTAGACTATTCTTTTCAAAGCTGCTTTTTGAGCTCTTGCAGTGATAAGCAGGGAGAAGCCAGGAGATGACACACATTTCTTCACAAAGAACAATAATTCGCCACAGTGGATATCTTGATTTTGATGTTTCTGTTGTTATTCTTTGGATAATGCCTAGTATTTTACTTGGTGGCTGAAGAGATAGTTATTTTTCCTAATGGAGCTAGGAATTAAGCAGCCAGAATTTAATTGCTGAAGCACCTGCTGAAAATAATATAGTAAGGCACTTATTATTTAACAGCTGTTCCTGTTAACATGCTGTGAATGTATTAATGTACTGTCATTTGTATGCAGAGGATAAAGGCATAAGTAAGCCAGGATCAATTAATTGTTCTTGAATTTCAATTTTTTAAACTTATTGAGCATTTAAACTTATCTATTCTGTGTGTTTATGCATATGTGTGTGTATATATGCAATGTGGGCTCTATACTTAAAATACATGTATACCATAGTGCTGATGACATAGCTACTTCCAGGCTAGTTAATAATGCACTCCATTGTTCTAGGTTATGCACAAAGAATAATAGCTATCATAGTCTTAAATAGAGGAATTTATCAAGAAGAGGCAACTTTATAGAGCTGGAATGAACAGTGAGACAGCTGCAAGTAGTTGATTCTTATTTTTTCTTTTAAAATCTGGTGGAACTGAGATGAAGAGAAAGGAGAAAAACTGTTGAGGTGATCAAGAGATTTGGATGGGAAGAAAGGGTGGCATGGAGGTAGATGCAGCATGAAGTGGAAGAGAAAGCTGTAAGTATGTTCATAAGGTGAAAAATGAGTAGAAATTCCTAAATGAGCTAAGGTAGCCAAGAGGTGCAGTTTCTAAATATAGACAGACATTTTCTTGCTATGGATGAGATTAGCTTTCATCCATCTAAATATGAGATACCTAAGGATGGAAAGCTAATGTGATTCTGTATGTTAGCAGGCCTGCTTTTCAGCATCTGGATGGATAGGTAAACAAGTAAATTGTCTCATTAAATACTGGCAGGAGTTTAGAATAATGCAACAAAACCAGCATGGGTTTTGCTACAGAATTAGCTTAAAATTATACTTGATAGGTACCACTTATGGAGGCTATTTATACACATTTATTAGTATTATATACTAATGTATAATATCGTCTTAATTAAGAAATAGATTACAGTCTATGAAGTAACTTCAATTATGTATAGAATCATAGAATGGTTAGGGTTGGAAAGGACCTTAAAGATCATCTAGTTCCAACCCCCCTGCCATGGGCAGGGACACCTTCCACTAGACCAGGTTGCTCAAAGCCTCATCCAGCCTGGCCTTGAATACTTCCAGGGATGGGGCATCCACAGCTTCTCTGGGCAATCTGTTCCAGTGCCTTACCACCCTCTCCATGAAGAATTTTTTATTTACATTTCATCTAAATCTACCCTCTTTTAGTTTAAAGCCATTTCCACTTGTCCCGTCACTACAGGCCCCTTTAGAAGTCCCTCTCTAGCTTTCTTGTAGGCTCCTGTGGTGGGTTGACCATGGCTGGAGGCCAGGTGCCCACCAAAGCTACTCTGTCACTGCCCTACTTAGCTGGAGAGGAAATAAAGGGAAAGGCTCATGGGCTGAGACAAGGACAGGAAAGTCATTCAGCAGTTACTGTGACGGGCAAAACAGAGACTGCTTGGAGAAAATTTAATTTATTGCAAATCAAATCATGAGTAGAAGAGCACTTCTTAAAGCACCTTCTTAAAGCACCAAATCATAAAGCACCTTCCTCCCATTCCTCCCTTTTTTCCAGGCTCACTTTCACTCCCAATTTCTCTACCTCCTCCCCACCAGCCGCACAGGGGGTTGGGGAATAGAGGTTGTGGTCAGTCCATTGTCTCTACTGTTACTTCCTTCTCAGGGGGAGGACTCCTCACACTCTGCCCCTGCTCCAGCGTGGGATCCCTCCAATGGGACACAGCCTACAAACTTCTCCAGTGTGAGTCCTTCCCATGGGCTGCAGTTCTCCATGAACTGCTCCAGTGTGGTTCCTTTCCATGGGGGGCAGTCCTTCAGGACCAGACTGCTCAAGCCTGGGCCCCCTGTGGGTTCACAAGTCCTGCCAGCAAACCTGCTCCAGTCTGGGCTCCTCTCTCCATGGGTCTACAGCTCCTGCCAGAAGCCCTCTCCAGCATGGGCTTCCCACAGGGTCACAGCCTCCTTCAGGCATCTCCCTGCTCCAGCGTGGGGTCCTCCCCAGGCTGCAGGTGGGTCTGTGCTCCACTGTGGCCCTCCCTGGCTGCAGGGCACAGCCGGCCTCACCATGGGCTGCACCACAGGCTGCCGGGGAATCTCTGCTCTGGGGCCTGGAGCACCTCCTCCCCGGCCTTTTTTGCTGGCCTTGATCTCACTGTCTCTCCAACTGCAATTTCTCTTCCCAGTTTTATTCCCCACCCCTTGGCTCAAATATATTATCCCAGATGTTATTGCATCACTGTTGATGATGGGGTTGGCCTTGGCCAGTGGATCCATCTTGGAGCTGTCTGGCATT
>NW_010250597.1:0-8332 GCF_000690775.1 Eurypyga helias
CACAGGCCCCAACACCGACCCCTGTATTTGTATAATTCACAATCGCTTCTGGCCTCGTCAGGTTGTATGTCACACTGGCTCATATTATCTTTGAGACATGCTTACCAGTGTACAACTTGCATCCTTATTCTTCCTTTTTGCTTTGTCCTACAAGATGGGGGGATTCAGGAGCGTTAGAGTTTGCCTACAGAAAGAAAGCTCATTCAGAACTGCCTCTGTGTCTAAAGGCAGATGTGCACCTTGGAAACCTTGGCAGAAGTTCCTAGGAAAACAGCCACCTTTCTCCCTAGAAACTCCCAGCTCAGACCATCCATTGTCAACAACAATAGTCTAGTCTGCTCACTGACCTGCCCGTGTTTTACTCCCAGGCACATTTTGGTCTAAATTGCACTTGTTCGTGCAACAGATAGCAGAGATTTTTGCTAACGTGATCCATTTGAACTGAAAGAAGCCCAAATGCCTTCCCACAACCAACTCTGACAGCAGATTTAAGGTGGTAAAAACCTTATCAGAAGCAGTGGGTGCTGATGCACAAAGTTTCTTCACTCACTTTAGCCTATCCCTCTTGATTTGTCTGCTTGAAAAACACATAATTTAATTTTGCTGAACCCCATTATCTCCTGCAGGGCTGATCTCTTACTTTCAGTGGAAAATTGTAACTTGCTGCAACCCGACCACTGTGCAGAATGTCTCAGTATGTGTAAAAAACCTGTATAATGCTGAAGTATCAGCTTGGTCTTGTACAAGGTACAAATAAGCAAAGAGGTGATCATTCAGAGGGCTGTGTGGCTCACAGGGAGTGCTTAGGGACAGTAATCCCCCTAGCCCACCAACACATTATGCAATAGTTGCACTGATACCATCATGCTTATCCTCACATTTGCCCTATGATGTAGCGGTGTGTTATTATCCCCACTTACAGCTGCAGCACAAAGGATGAGGGTAGAATAAATGACTTGCCAGAAGGCAGATGGGGAGTCTATGGCACAGAAGATTATAGGAGCCAGGCAACCTGTGTCTTGGTTTGGCTCTATGCCCAGAAAATCTCCTTTTCTTCCTGTAGTTATTGTGCCTTCCTCCTGCAAAATGGAAATCTCTATTGAAATCTCTAGGCCTTTAAGGCTACAAAAAGAAAAAATCTAATTCCCAGGTTTAAAAAAATTACAAAGAAACCCTTACTTACCCTGTAGGCCTAGGCATATTGCATGATCGTACTATATTTAAGAAATGACCCAGCATGAGTAATGCCTGTGTTGTGATGCTGCACAATTTTGGCCAAGACATTATCACCAGCCTCTTTTTTCCATTGACGTGAGTCAGCTGAGTGTTGTACATCCAGGACACTGATGGTATTAGTGGGTGCTGATCCTGATTATCTGGAGAAATCCCATAGATGAGGTGCACCATTTGTGTATCAGATTGCCTGCATGGCATAGCTGCCCTGCTGCTCCCTGCAGCAGAGGTGTTAATGGCAGAGCTCGGCAATACTGTGCGTGAGCTCCATCACATCATCATCATCCACTGACACAGGGTCTGCACTGGGCTGTTAAATTCTTTAAGTATTTATTGAAGGCAGTAGTGCCTCAGGCTCCATCCCCTCCTCCACATACCTAGCTGAAAATTACTGCCAGCCTTTGCCACTGACCCTTACAGGAAGCATTGAACCGATCCCCCCTGACAAACACAGAGCAATGGCTCAGCCTTGCCGAATGACCCCCAGTGAGGTCGGCTTGACACCGTAGGCAAGGATTGATTGCAGGTAGCAGGTGAGACCCTTTCGCTTGACTGCCTCTGGGACTTGGCCAAACGCTCTATGCTTCGTGAGTGGGGATAGGAGCCTGAGCTACTTTTATTACGGCCGTCTGGCCGCTGGTTATCTCTTTAGGTGTATAATTGCTGGGTGCGTTGATGCTTTTCCTTGAGCACAGTTATTGGGGAGCAGAAGTGTGGTGTGCTTCCCTGGGCAAAAAATGGAAATGAGCACAATCCCTCCGCTTATCACCCCCCCCTCCCTGACTGCCTCCTCTGTGGCTCCATCGATCTGCGGTGAAGATACTCCCCATTTACACCACTGTCCAGAAAGAGAGAATTTGATTTGAGGTAATTGTTGTCCAATGCAGTCGATCGGGCCTCCATCCAGCGCTTTATGGGAGCAATATTACAGCGGTAGTGATTTTGCTGTTGCAGTGGATTGCATCAATATACGCTGGAACTGATGTGTTAGGATCAGGAAAGTGACATTTACTGCAGTAAAGGGAGTACGTATTTGGCCCCAAATTTAGCTGGGAGTCGAGAGACATAATTCTATCTTCAGCTGGAATCATTTATTCCAGCTCTGGGTCTTGCCAAGATAAATAAGCGCTTCTTCATGCTCACATGTTAATGTTGTTGTGATGAGCATAGGGTTCATTATTCTTTTAATCACTGTTCAAATTAAGCTGTTAAAATCAGTGAGAAACCCAAATTCTAGGGACCTGGGTATGCGTGATATAGTTCTTTATCTGCTTTATCTGTTCTCTGTAGGCTAATATGGGGGGGGAGGGGAATGTGTTACATTTCTTCCTAATTTATATTAAAATTAGATGGAAGACAAAGAAAAAGAGAGAAAGAAAATGCCTGGTCTAAATCTGGTCGAGATTCTGAATCCCAAATCAAAGGAGCAAGGCATCCTCCGCAATAAATGTTTTATGAAGAGCACACACAGCATGGTAATGCCCACAGAAATCTGACAGTTTTCTCTGCTTTCCCTCTCTCTGCTCCACTTTCCCATCTGTGCCTCAGGTCATACAATTGAGCCTTGTTGCTCCTGTCCTTGCCTGTGGTCCCTGATTCATCACTTTTCAGACATCACTTCGCTGTGTCTGGAAGAAGCAAGCAGGAGAGACACAACTTTCCCTGAATTTCCTCATCTCTGTTTGTACTTCTGCTTCCAATTTACTTGCTACTCTTTTCCACTTCTTTCACCCTGTCTTTCATGTTGTTGTTTCGTGTTTCTTTTCTCACCCGTTTCATTGTTTAGTGTCACTTTGGTGGAAAATGACCCCAGAGTGTGTTGGGGAGTCCTGCTACTGCTGAAGTGGTTGACCCTGACCTTGGCTTCCCTGGGCAACCTCTGTGTATGTCTGCAAACCCTCACTGTGCAAAGGTCTGTACAACTCTGCCTGGTAGTGCACGTTGTGGGTTAAGGTCCCTCGAAATATTCTCAAGAGTCTGGATGCCTCTGAAAACAGGGCCTAGAGAAGTCTCCCACGTGCTTGTTATTGCTTATGGTGAGACTTCTGAGAGGGAACATCTTGCTGCTTCCGTGGAGCTCCGGTATATTATTACCCAGCAATTTCCTCACTTTGTTTAAGCAGTGGGGGCAAGTCGTGGCTTTGAATATGCTTTTCTAAGGCCAAAACTGCTGAGGTGTTTTTTGAAAAATCACATACTGTTTTGTTTTTGGTTTCAATGCAAAGGATAGCTAGGGATGAAGAATCTCACCATCCCTGCTTATGTGGTTCCTGTGAGGTATTGTCTTTCCTGTTGGAAATGTGCTCCTATTTTCCTGTTGGAGTAGACCTAGTCATAGCCATTTTTAATTCGACTTCAGCTTTATAGGAACCCTCTCATCACAACTACTTCAGAAAAATGGGACTGTCTTCCAAGTTTTTTTCCCTCAGCCCCTTACCACACAGTGCAGAGTGTCAGCACAGAGAGGATTCCCCATTGCAGTTCTGCCCTTTCTAGAGTTTTGCTTTAATCCCCTTCCTTTTCTGCATCAGGGAAGAATACAGATTGCACACACCAGGTTGCATATAAATTCCCTTGCAATGGACCTACCAGCAGGCCATGAAACCAATCTCAAGTTGCAAACACACGTTGGGCATAACAGGGTCCTGTGTCACAGCCTGAGCTCAGCTCCCTCCCCAGGCGAGATGGTATTTTCACCCAGCCCCCAGCCAGATTCATCGTGATGCAACAGTCAGCCAATGCAGCCTTCTGGACATAATTTTGCAAAGAAATAAAAATTGAAATTCAGTGTATTTACTGCAAATGACAAATGAGAGTATAAAACTGAGTAGAGAAATTACTCAGGAAAAAAATATCCCCTAGGAATCAGATCACATTTGAGACTAACTGGATCAGACAAGCCACAGCCAGTGAAACTACAGAAATTCATTGTGCACTGAAGAGCTGCAAAATATGGACCTGTGGCTGATCTACCCAGCCTGTACCGCATACTCTCTCCTTGGCCTCTGAAATGTGCATTGTGCTCTCCTTGGACCTCAAATTGGACTAATTTTAAAGAAGAGGCAGTGTGAGTATGCTTGTCCTGAATGTTGCTATGCTAGAAATGGCATGTTATTATGAAAACATATTTTCAACACATGGGCAAGGTCACATGGCAGCCTGTCCAAACGATTTATGGATGGGTCAACATTTCCACAGTCAGCACTGCAGAGCAGAGCATTCTCAGGCTATTGAATACTTTACATTCACTTGATGAACTAGGTTTTGCATGAATTATACCCAAAGACTCAACCAAAACCAGTCTGTGTTAGGTTATCAGCTCTGTCTTGAGATTTGCTCTGCAAGATGTTCAAGCTCTCAGCTTCTCAGCTCTTTTCCCAAGGTGAGGCATTGTTTTTTCCTTTCCTCTGTACTTTGTCTTACCTGCTCAGGTTGGTCTGGACTTCTACAGTGTTTCATGTGAGTACCAGCAAAGTGTTGTTCCATGTTCTGTTTTAACCTCCAAAAAAAACCCCACAACAAAGTCCCAGTGGAGGGAGTTTTGCCATCTTAGGTTGCTTTTAGCTTTTTGCTTGTGTTACTCATTACTTGTCATAGGAAATCCGTGCCTTATCTAACTGAGAAGCTAGAAAGTGTGTCACCATTAGTTTGGTTACAATTGATTTTGTTGCAAATGAAAACTATGCTATTTATATGAGCAGTGCTCCTCAGTGATCTGGTCATACAATTACAGCATGAGCTCACAGGGCCATGGGCTGAAGAAGTTTATGAGATGAGCTGTGAGGAGGAGGAATTTGAAAAGTGGAAAAATGGAAGGAAAGCAGTGGTTGCTGAGGAAGGGGAAGAAAAATTTTTGTCCATTCTTTGTGCCAAGACCAATGCCAGCCCTGACTATTTATCTGCAAAGTCACGTGGGTTTAGCAGTTTGCAAGCACAAAGAAGAGAAGGTCCTTATAACCACAGTGCACAGCAAACCCTGAAAGAGGGTTAGGACTGAACACTGAAAGCAGACATGTGAGCCATGAGGTAACACTCATGGAGGGTTACCTGGAAGAAGCGGTTTTTAAAGTCATAGTCTGTGGGAGAGAAAAGTGAGCTGTATGGTAGGTGAAGTAGTGCAGGAAAGAAGATAGGAAGAATGAGATGTCAGATATTCAGTAGGTAGGAATGGAGAAGATATGATCGCTCAGGGACTGCAGATATGAGGAATGAACTTTCACTTGATACAAACCAACAAAAGGAAACAGATGAGAAGAATCACAGGGAAGCTGGGCACAGATTAAAAGAGTGTAAAAAAGTTTGAGAGTGTTTTGACCTAAATGGAGATGGCTGTGTGAGAAGTCAGAAGAGAAGCATGAACCATCTTAATTCTTTTCCCTGGTTTGGGGCTTGTACAGTAGGCTGACTACAAATGGGTTCCTACAACAAGTGGGTATTGGTTTAACATGGGATTTATGAGATTTTCGACTTACTGTCAGAGCACGATTTCCCTGTGCTTTTTATAAATTTTTTTTATTTTATTTTTTACTGTTTCTCAGAGCTGAATGGGTGCATGAAGGGCACATAAAGGTTTATTGAGTAAAAGCCCTAAATGCTTGCAAACTTTTACTATTCTTCCAGGGCCTATAAATATTTTTCTCAATCCTTCTCTTCAAGGCAATAAAAAATTAGTTTAGAGGTTAGCTGTGGGACACTTGACATGAGTCTGGCTCTAATCTCATTTTGAGGTTAAGGAAAGAAGTAGAACTGAAACAGCCCTGACCACCAAACTGTTGAAATAGATATTAACATGCTCCTGTCTATAACACATACATATCTGTGGCATAGCAAGGTGTATGGATGTTGAAAATACCAAGTACATGCGCGTTAGGTGCTGTCCTCTCTCATAGGCACTGCTGAGGTTTGTGTTTTGAGTGGAGTGTCCCCTTTTTAAGAGCATGGTCTATACACCAATATGGACACTGAACAAAACTCATAGATGTAGTGCATGTTGATGGGTGTCTGGGATGCAGCTGAGAAGCTCAGAGGTTCAGACACTTAGCTATGGAGATAGGGATTATTTTCAGAGTGCAAAGCTACTCAAAAATAATGTTTTATTTTACAAGGGAAAAAAACCCCAAAATCAAACCAAACAAACAAACAAAAAACTCCAACCAACCAACCATCAAAAAAGCCATTTTCCTGTACTCATTCCATTGGCAGGTCAGGTCTTGCTACTCCTAAGGAGGTACATTTACACCAAGACTATCTTAGTCACCTGATTCCCAGATTTCCCCCACTATCTGGCTAGCTGCCTCTGCATGCTGTACAGTTTGTTATGAGCCTTCAGTTAGGTGTTTGCTTAGCTGTGCATCCTTGGAACAACTTACAGGAGATATTAGGAAAACAACTAAGAAAGCCAGCCTGTGGCCTGAAGGTTCAGATCCATTGCACAAGGCCCTTCACTTCCGTATGAGGGATTTATGTGACGGATATCAATGTGGCATCTTGTAACCACTCCGCATGTAGCTGTGCTAATTCCCTGTCAGGATAAAGCAAATGAATTAATGCATGTTGACTTACGACTATTAAAAAGATGTTCCCAGTCCAACAGCAGACATCTTTGTCTTCCTTCCCTTTCCGCTCCCTTCTGGGTCTACTTCTCCTTGGTTTGCAGCCCTAACCTGGAAGGACAGGAGTTGTCCCTTGGGCTGGCAGCAAGCAGTGATATTAGAGGCCTGGCAGGTGTAACGGAGCCTGCCCTGGCCCGCAGGCCGGGAGGCTCCGCTCAGGTGCCTCCAGAAAAGAGCTGCGCACAGGACCGGGATCTGCCAGTGGGAAATGAGCTCAGTTTTCCCCTGATGTGTATGTAAGTCAGCAAGTACAACGCCCACGCAGGAAGCAGAGCTCTTCAGCAGAGCAGCCGTGTGAAACTCAGCAGTTTTGGTTTGCGAGGGTACATACGAAAATATTTTTGGTGTCAGTTTTCCTGGACTACTCCAGCTTGTGAAAATTGAAGGCAAGCACTAACTTTCCTGCTCTGGAGCAGTTGTTGCTAGAATGTCTGAAGCTTCTCTCTTCATCAGCATTTCACAAAAATACCCCAACAACCAGGAGAATTTCATGGGAACACTCCTGAGGCCCCTCAGCCTGGAGGTGGTAGGAGGCTTGCAATAACACATTCATTCATTTAAAAGATTTCTTTGCAGGTAAACCCACTTCCTATGCAGATGTCTATACTAAGGCAAAAAGAGAAGAAAAGTATTTACCTCACAGGAGTTTTTTATATACAAGAAAGCCTTTTTTTCAGTGAGAAAAGCTCTAGTTATCTTTGAGTACCAGGCATTCCTCTAGGAAAGCTGATGTAAACATACATAGCTGTTAAAGATTTAATGAGATCCCACCAGTATGTGTTGTGCATTTATCTAATGAGATCACACAGGTTCTCATCTCAGCACCTCCTCCTATACTGAAATCAGGCACCTTCTCCAATCCAGCTAGGCCCCCAGATTAATATTGCCTTGACGTAATTGTTCATTCAACACGACTGCTAATTTGTCCATGGAGCTATCCCGGGGTCTTGCTCCAAGAGATATGAAAACAATAATCTTGTGACCAAGAGACAGGCCTAATGTTTTCACTGCTAAACTGTTGAAAGGGTGTTTTGTGTGAAGGAGAAGGGAGTGAGTCATCAAGCAAGGGGGTACAGGGTTAGTACTTCTGAAAAGAAAGAAAGGAGAAAAAAACACTCAAGTTATCCTTCCCTAATACAAATCAGAAAATTGATAGGGGAGAAAAAACCCAAATATTTACAGAGTGTACCAGAGGAATGCATCAATCTGCAAATAAAACAAATTCTGGGCATTAGTATTAAAAGTTGTGTGTGTTTGCAAATACACATATGTGCACACTTTGTCTTGCACACATGTACCCATCACTAAAGCACTGATGAGCAGCTTCCAAATAATTGCCTTCTAATAACAAAAATGTGCCCTGTTCCAGTAAAGACAACTGCAGCACAATCAAAACCAACTGCCGCTAAAAACCAAAAAACATATTTCAAAGAAACGCTGAAGATTAGCCTGTGGCTTTCACTAAACTGTGTCTCTCTGATTCCTGC
>NW_010250597.1:8344-15091 GCF_000690775.1 Eurypyga helias
GTCTGGCCTCTGAACTCAGCCATAGAAGCCTTGGCTGCTGGAAACAGCACCCTCACTCTCTATCAGCTTTTCAAAGCTACACATATTCTGCACAATATAAAATATCCTCTTCTTTTTCTGCCCCATTTGTCTCTGGCACATCTGTATGGCCCATCTCATTTTTTTATAAAAGTCTTTTGTGCATGTATTCCTTTCAACATCTGCGAAAGAAATCATTCCTCTTAGAAACTGTATAAGGGTCGGGGAGTATACACAATAGCTGGAAATACTGTTTAAGGCCCAGAGGGGAGAACTTTTTTTTCTCCTATGAAAATATGCTGTTGCAATGCAATGCAATATTCAAACTCAACCCCCTTCGCTGTTACACCCCCCCAAGAAAAAAAAACACACACAAGGTGGAACAGGCTCATCTAAAGCAAAATATACTTGAGAGAACAGATGTGGCAAAACAAAACCCATAGCTTTCCATGAACTGCTGCCAAAAATAACATTGGCTCGGCAGGCATGTGATCTTCAGAGGAGTTTGCTACTTGAATGAGTCAGAATGGTGATTCCATTTTTACCTCTTCAGTGAACAGGAAACACATTCTCCTTGAGCACCAAGTTCTCCTGCAGTGGCCCACTTACACTGGATTATATCAGTAGGCTTTGCAGGTGCTGAGACAAAGTGGGAAGTGTGTAATGGTTTCCTCTAGTTCGAGAAGCTGCGCTTAACTGAGGCAAATCCCAAAAGGTCATCTAAAAGTACATGTAAAAGCATCTGAAATGAGGAGCTAGAAGAGGAAGGGGGAAGTAATCTGAAACATCCTTTTCTATAAAGAAAGAACCGTGCTCTGCCCAGAAAATATGCTTTACTCTAGGATGCAGAGCTTGCAGACTTTATGAAAAGAAGTCTATGATGTGGCTGATCTCACCAATCCAGTACATGTCTTTCAGCTCATTGTTCTAGAATGAAAAAGCTTAGGGTGAGGTCTTTGACAGAGAAATGTAGTGCCAAAGGCCTCAGAAAGTTTCAAATGTTGGTGTCCAACTGTCAGAGGCTGGGACCCTTCGAATCAACATCTATGTTCTGGTTGATGAAGTTTTACTGTGAGGAAGTAAAATATATTTTGATTTCCATGTCTCAAGAGGATTTTGCAGAACTTTTGTTTGAATATACTATCCTTTGTGTATAAAATTGGAAAAAGTGGAGCTGGACTTGATAAGAAGGATAAATAGGAGAGTCACACAATTGAGTGTCTGCAGTCTCTTTTTCTTTAAGAAATGCATTTAAATGGGGTAAAAAAAAAAAAAAAGAAGATGGTTCCTTGAAAACCTGTTACTCTCAAATACCTTCCATATCTCTAGGAAGGATCATTTTAATTTTGCAATAACTGAGCAATATATCCCAGCTCCCCTAAGGGAACCACAGTGATCTTATTTGCCCATTCTACAAGAACCACAATGATCTTATGTGCATCTTACATTCAATTATTGTCAAGTTTCGTGTGAAATATTTGGGAGACAGTTCCTGATGTTCCTGAAAATTGTTGCCCACATTGTCTAGTGCAATACCAAAAAGATTAGAAGGAAGTCCAGTTGTATAACTCTTTGACTGTAGGCCCAGTAGATATTTCACCAATGACAAAGGTATAGTGGAAGCTGGGAAAATTCTCTCTTATTAATTAAAAATAAAAAGGTAATGGAATATCTTGGATGCGATTACTGAAAGTAGAAAAAGTCATGGATCATATGCCAACTACAAACAAACGCAGCCTCTCATAAGACATCTGAAGTCATGCAATCTCTGTTAGAGATTTCAATACCTTGAGTCAAAGTCCATTGCCAAGACTTTCAAAACCAGCTATTGGGGAGAGGAGAGCAGAGGTTTTAACAGAACCCGATTTTCCCAGAGTTTGGGTATTCAGCAGTTTCTAAAAATCAGGCCAAGCTTTTCAAATTGAGAAAACACATCTGACAATTCATGACTGGAAAATGTGGTCAGCGTATGGCTGTAGGTGCTCACGTCTTCAGAAAATCAGTCCAAGGTTCCCTCAAGTTAGAAACCTGAAGTTTCCAGAATGAGAAGTCTCTTTGGAAAATGTTAGCCTCAAACTCTGTTTTAGCTTTTCTAGCTATTAACATGGGAAGAAAAATATTGTATCATGACTAAATATGATTATTATGTAGTGGCTCATTGAGCTGAGAAAGTGCAATAGTATGTGGGAAATAATAGTGTCAGACTAGGGTGAGGCACAGTTCATTTGTGAAAAGGCAGTAACAAACCCATCTACCACTGGCTTTCCAATTTAAGGCAGTCTCTTGATACAAGAAATAGTAGCTGTTCTGTGACACTGTGACTTTGCATCTCCTTACTGCAAGATTTGTGGATTTTTGTTACTCTTTCATTATTTTAATACAAAGCTAATCTTTCACCACTCAGAGGACATTAGAAAAATGAGAAAGCACCATGGATTTCCAAATTGGTTACTCCTTCTTGTCCACAAAAATCTTTTTGTACTTAATTTCCTCTTATTTTCTTTTTTAGATTTAAGAACTGACTTGAGTTAAAAAAAAAAAAAAGCCATTTCCATCAACATCTAAGCGATAGGTATTTTTAATGAAAGTTTTCATATGTAAACAATGTAAATGAAACTTCTTTTCACTTTGATAAAGCACCTAGGAATGAAATTTGTGCCTACTGAGCCACTCGTGTCTCAAAACACCAATTCTTTCATAGTTTCACAGTCTTGTGGTGAAGGATTGGTGCACCTTTCCTTTTCCATCCAGTGTTGCCCAAACTGTTTCACTGAACCGTCACTGTGCCGAAGCAAGCAATGCATCCTGAACGTGTAGACCTTAACTTCCAAGAAAACAGAAGAAAGAGCCCAGAAAACAGAAGAAAGAGCCCAGATTAAAAAAAAAAAAAAAAACACCAAAACCCAAAAAAAAAACCCACACAAAAAAAACCCAGTCTGTTCTGGGGACAATACACCGTGGTTTGTTTGTGAGCTTCTTCCTTAGAAAATTTGTGGCCCAGCATCTTCCTCCAGACCATGATCTGTGGGAGCTACTTACAGGAGAAAATATAATCAGACCGTCTATTTACACATGATTTGGTAACAGGATCATTCATTGTATCTCCAATTTCCTCCCCTTTGGTTTAAATTTAAAACAAACCAGAAAGTTGCTCTGTCTCCTAGTTTTTTGAACACGAGTGGGTGTTGTAATTAATTCCTGCACATTACAATGTGGCTGAGATATTTTTATACAACATTAAAGTTATTACGTAATGTTCTGACACATAATGACTGGTTCTTCACTGGTGCCTAAGTACACCACCGAACACTTGGGTGGCATCAGCTGATTGCTGATACACTCAAACTCCTAATTACTTCTTTTTTTTTATTATTTTAAGGTGGATCCTTTAGGTTTATGCTAAGGCTTTGGTTCTCCTCTTACCTTTAGAGGCAACATATCTTTTTATAGGTTGATTCTTCTTAAGACTCCCTTGTAAAACAGTAATCTTTTAACAAATCATTTTCTATTAAATTTTATAGCCCCAAATCTTGGCAACTTCAAGGCCATATTTTTCCACATAAAGGAATCAACAGAGGACTGAGAGATGACCCAGAACAGAATCCCGAAAGGCTGCTATCACGACAGAGAGTTAGTGAGACCTATTTTCCCAGCTCTGGTGTAAAGTTCTGTCTCCAGTCAAAGTTTGACTGAGTTTTATTAATGTTGGTCTCTGCAGATCTTTGAAACTCTGATTTTCCTGCCCCTATATTAAATTCACAGAAAACCCTATTGGCATTTTTTTCAGAAAGTATCACTATGAGCTTTGTATACCTGAAGAAATGCTCATCATGTACCCAAATATGTTATTTTTACATTATCAAGGTGTTGGAGAACTGCATTTCTCCCCTCTTCTCCTAACTGCATGCTCAGTTGCAGCCCACATGGCTGCTGGATGGTAGATGAACCTCTGGGTAGCCAGAAGGAACTGCATTCCTGGAAGATGATGAAGCCAAGGATTCATTTTTCATTCCCACCACTCTCATTAGCAGATAGCAGCCACTTTTATCACTCTAAATGTATTAGTCAGAAGGCTCTCACCACATCGGGGCTTCACAGTGCTGGATGCTGTACAAACACTCAATGTGTGCATTCCTTCCATGCAAAGGACAAGAAAATCATTACATCCTTGCCTCAAGCACCTCCCTTTCCTAAGCCACCCTCTCCACTCCCTGTGTGCACCTCCTGTTAATCATGCCATAGATCTCAGCCACTGGTGGAAATTCAATAAACACAGGTCTGATGCACATTGATAAGAGGGACTCACAAACCAAAACAAGCGGAGAGAAGAAAAACTCTTCCTCTTTATAACCTCCCCCACCAGCTCTCCTCAAAGGAAATCTCATAGGCTTGATGATGCACTTGCTTTCCAAGCTCCAACAAGCATTTTTTTCTGCCCCACTGTGAAGCAAACAGACCCCAGCACTGTTTACCCCATAAATTCAACCATCATCAGTCAAGCGTCAGAAAATCAACAGATGTATTACTACTAATAAAAACAAGAAGACATGAAATGTTTTATTCTTTTCTTTCAAAACTCTGAGGCCAAAGTGACATTAGGAACTCAACAGTAGGGCTGGAAAATTGTGGGGGAGGGTTGCCTTTTTACAGGAAAGCTGAAGTTCCTTTGTAGTTAATTAATTATATCTCTGGGAGCCAAGGTTAAGCCCAATCTGCAGGTTAATGCAACACATATCCTCAAGCTGAGGGGGCTGCAAGGAAATCCCCCCTTCTGCTCATAGCAAATTTTCCTTTTTTAATTCCAGAAGGTCTGATTTGCACAATGTTGCCTGCTGAAAATCAGCTACCTACTGCATCTGCCCTTTTATATCCCTTCTCTGGGAGGAGACAGACCCAGACATGTTCTGGGAGGAACAGGCTGCTAGTCTGCCTCTGACACCTCCCTGAAATATAGTGCTTCACTAAGCAACTACGCCGCAGGGCACGGCTGGTTTTCCCAATTCAGCCAGCACGTTCTAGGAACGGCACACCCCACACACGGGCTCAGCCTCTTCCAGCACCCACTGGTGCCACCCAGGTAATTGCCATCTCAGAGATGGGCTGAGCCTTATCAGCCACTCAGGCTCCTCGCTCCGTCTATGGGGCAGGCTTATGCCTGTTCAGCGGCTTATCCATACTGGGAAAGGAGTTTCTTGTGTGTTTTGTCAGTGTCTCATTTTTGAAAACATATATTTACTTGTATTTCCAGAGGGGAAGGACAATAGCGTGGGAGCTGAGAAAGCCAAGGTTTGGCTTGTCATTCTAAGAAAGACTTCGTGGGTGACCCTGAAATGACATAGAATCTCTGTACCCCAATTTCCTACCTCTAAAATGAGAATAGTAGCTGCCTTGACTGCGAGGTGTGCTGGAAGGACACCGAGTAACATTTATGAAGTGTTTGAATACCACAGTCGGGAAGGAAGGGGAGCACAGAAGCACATTCGATGACAGATTTACGTTTCCTTTACAGTTATATGTATGAGCTGTTCTTTGTGCCATGCTTCATTTATTGACCCCAAGATTAAAAATTCAATGGGTACATCAGAGGAACCAGATTCTTTCCTAAAATGAGTGAGATGCCATGCAAATCCCTTAATAATCTGGCTCAGGGTAGTATTGTGCTTCCTGATGGACAGGGCAAAAAAGCAAGTGGAACAAGTTTGGATGACACCAAGCCATGATATATGAGTGATAATGGCATGTGTGATGGTGTCGTTAAACAAAATTGTGCTTCCAAAAGCTCCACTTCGGGTAGTTATACTATGAGAGGAAAAGAAGAAAGGAATTAAAGACATCTAAACTCACAAATTCTGTATCTCTTGGGAGTATTCAAGCTGCTGGGCTATAGATTGATCAGAATATGTGCCTTTTTTTCAGAGATGTTGGAAAGGTCTCAATTTCATTCCAGCAAGCAACAAAAGCAAGAATAGTCATGAAATGAAACCCTTGGAGTTTTGCCAGTCCAGATTTTAGCATTTTGTGGAAGAACTTAAGTTCTCACAAGGAGGCCAGCAGGCAAAGATCAGCTGTAAGTGATAGATGTTACATATATAAAATTTCCTTTGAAAACAGAAACGTCCCATTCCCCATACAGCTTTGCCATGATGAATCCTGACAGAGACCCAGGAGCATCCTCAGCACTAGGCAAGGCAGTGCTTGACAGAAATGCACTTGGCCAGGAGGACAGAATAATTTTTTCCTTGATTTTGGTGGGAGCTGCATCCAATTGCAGCCTGATAAATCTGGTCCTGAGTAATGCAGCATGTAAGTCTGGGTATGCCTCTCTTGTTCTCTCACACACACCTACGAACACACAGACATTTGCCTGCTGACTCACCGGCTTCCCAGCAATCGGTGCTCCTTTACTAGTTAAAACATGCGGCTGATACTCTCTCAACCCTGTGGATTAACCCCTGTCTCCTTTATACACCATCACCTATCACTCGGCAAGAGAGAATAGACTCTGACTGGGGCCTGATGGGCACTCTTGGTGGTGATGCATGGAGACAGACAGATTTTTTTATGAGCTCACTTGACCCTTCAGGGTAAGAAGTAGAAATACTTGTTGTGTAGTAAATTGAGCGAACATGACATGGACAGTAAGAGGGAGAGACAAGGAGAGAAGGCAGAAATAACTGAGGGTTCCGCTTATCCCCACGGAGCAGGAGGTTGGGATGACACTAACAAAGG
>NW_010250597.1:15103-30143 GCF_000690775.1 Eurypyga helias
GCTGAGTTTATACATGTAAAGCCGACCCAGAGTTTTGAACAAAGACAGCTGGTAAAACAACCTCCAAACCTGTTGGTTTCCTAACATTCAGTTGTTCAGGAAAAAAGCAACCAACCAAATGAACAAACACACAAAACCACCAGGCTCTTACCCCTCTGAACAGCACCTGGGAATATTTTCATTATTTTTTTTCTCTGCTTTGGGGTTGAGAGAAGGGGAAACATCCTTTTATTATTGTTTTCCAGGTGAATAAAATTTCATGATCCCCCAAAACCCATTTTACTAGTGCAAGAGAACCTGCAAAGTGTGTGACCTGCCAGGGCACATAAATGGCACAACAGTCCACTATTATTGCACAAGAGCAAAAGCATATCACTGAAATGAATGACTGCTATAGGATTAGAACATTAGGTTTTAAGTCAAATTCCAGATCCATTTTTAGAGCTACATTGTTAGATGATGTTACTTCATTTTACACTGAACCATCCTCCTGCCTGTAAGGCATACATCTCCACCCATGAATTCCCATGAGAAAGAAGTGTCCAGAGCCCTTTGGTTTGCAGAAATGGGGTCTGGCGATGTTCTGGATGTGGACTTCTCTATCTATAGAACATGTAGAATTTTGTCCCAGTTGATCAAGTTTCCAAAATAGGTGTTATTTCATCTTGATGCCTCACCAAGAAGCAGTAGGTGGGACTGATTTGAAGCTGCTATATTCAAATCTCCCATTACCACACAGTTGCTCCATCTTGAACTTCTCCTGTTTAATTACTGGCATAACACAAAGAGAAGGTGCCATCAAGGTTTGTGAACCTGTCACTAGTCTATGGCATTTCAGACATCAGGATACGAGCAGCCCAAAGTTTTATTAGTAACCTTGATGGTTTGAAAGGGAGAGAAGCTGCTGCCTTGGGAATGGCTCAATAAAAAGTCCGTTCCAGAGTTTAATGTTTCTGTGACCATCACGCTTCAACACAGAGGGGAGACCTGCAACCTCCCAGGGCTTAAGAGTGAGTATGGGGAAGGCTCCATTCCACAGACTGCCAGTGCTACGTTTTCCCTCTCCAAGTTTCAGTTGGGCTGACATTCTTCACTAAGCAGCAGACCCTCTTGCTCTTCCTTGAACTCTGCTTTACACCTCTGGGAGGTGCATTCAGCAGATAAGGATTGCAATCCTGCGTGCAAGGAGGTACAGCTTGACCTGACAAGCAGGGAGCAGGCTCGCCAATACAGATGGCTTGATCAAAGCACTTCTGTCCTCGCCTGAAACTTCCCTTCATCACTATCACTATAACCATACATGCATCCCGGCCCTATTATTCCAGCAACTTAAACTGAGGCTGACAATTAATCTAAACCAGTGGCTATTATAAAATAATCCAATCAATCTGGTAGGTTAAGGCTACTTTAAAGGGAACTGTTTGTCCAGACATGTAGACATAGCTTCTACAAAGATTTTTGCAACTCTGGTTTATGACAGTTTCGTAGAAGAAATATGTTTTATATGGAAAGGCAGTTCTGGGGAAATTTCTGATGGTATACTTGCATTTACCTAGGACTGTTGTGGTATGAAAACACCACTGAAGAATCACACCTCTAACCACCCTGGCTGTATTATGACTAGTATGTAGACAGAACCAAAGGAAAATTGCCAAACTTGCCAAGGTTTAAAAATGGTTTTGAACCTATGTCTGCAAAGGAGAGAAGTTAGAGATTTAATCCACCAGAATCATATCAGCCAGATATAGATGAAAGGCCTGGAAAGACCAGCACAAAGTAATCTCACTATTTCCTTCCCACCGAACACCAATTTCCAACAGCCAGAAACAAAAGACGTGGAAAAATATCGTAATGTAAACTGGCACGGTGGCCAGAGCACAAGCAGTTAACATTAATTATGTATTACCCAAGAACTATAGATAGCACCAAACAGGAAGGGGAAAAACTCATAAAGCTATTAATAATGAACATAAAATTTGTAAACTCTCTATGAGGAATAATTTGCATAGCAATATAAACATGATCTCTAATGCTAAAAAGCTGGAAGTAGTACCCTGCTTAAAAAAAAAAAAATCATTATTTTATATGTTTAAAATTATAGTTCTATTTATTTATTTATAGGCACATCCTATGGTCTCTAATTCACAGGTTCCTGACTGTGTGGAACATAGCCACTTTGCTGCTGCAGATATTCCCTTTCACTGGCCACATGCAATAACAAATCTGGAGCATTTGTTTTGCAATGGTCTTGGATGGACAGTGATTACTAGAGATACTTGTGCTTCTTTGAAGACATGAATGGGTCAACAATGCCATAACCTAGAAGACCTGGTTTTTTGCTCTGTACTTGTGTTTTCATTTGCTTTATAACCAGTCATTGCATTAGGTTGTATCTTATCAAAGACATCAGATCTCTGTTAGAGTCAGCTTCTCAGTGAAATTTCACCTACCCCACCTCCTTGAAGAGTGAGCTTTGATGGCATTGCACCCTGAAGTTGGGTGGAATGACTCTAACCTTCAAAACTTCGGTGGGGAGAAAGATTTGTTCATTACGTGTATAAACTTTGTATAATGTTTCAGTGTCAACAGTAGCTAAATGTAGTGTATGGATTTAAAACATATCATCAGTTACCAGGGGCTGGCAATGTCCTGACCTAGCTATGCTGGAGGTCTTTACCATGGGCAAGACACTGGTTCTGTCATTACCCTTATGGGTAACCTTAGGTTTTATCATGGGAAAAAGTTGCCAACTTGCATTTATTCTAATCAGAACAGTTCCAAAATATTCAGAATTACATAAAACAAAGGCCCTATTTTACATAATCTTCAGGGTTCACCAGGCTTCTCTGCAACTGCTTAGGCTAATTCAGGAGACTGGAAGAGCAACACAAAGCACAGTGGCGTTTGTCAGACCTGGGAAACCACAGGGTTAATTTATGTCCAGCAACTTCAGATGAGAAACCTCTTCCTTGCTCTCTACTGAGCCTGAGGAGTGCTGGTAACTTGTACCTGAAGATATGCTGAACTTTACCCATTATACAACAGAACAAAACGTTGAGCAGGTTAGCATACAGGGCTGGGGTGGGCTTCTCTCCACTTATCTGAGATTGGTACACAGCAGCCTTGCTCTTCTCCCACACCTCACCAGAGAACACACCTCTGAGCCTCAGCTCTGCCTACTCCACTTGGCTGGGGAAGCTTCCCGCGGGCTGTGCTGAGTTCTTCACAGCTGGAGGTTGCTTTTGCATGTATCACAGACACCTCTTGGTGGGTTGTGATTTGATTTGCCAGAGAGGCCTCCTGGGAGTGTGTCTCAGGAACAGGGTATGGGGGAGGATGGGGAAGGATGTGGTCGCATGCTTGATCAGAAAAGCAATAATGAAAAGTGGATGGAGAAGGGGAGAGAGCAGTGGGAGTTTTCTCATCAATCCTGGGTCCTGTTGGGCCAGCAGCCCCTCTGGTATGTTTAGGGATGCTGTATGCCTTAACAGCCTCCATTTACTAATCCAGTAATGACCTGCTGGAGGAGGATTTGGCCGCTCTGCTAATTGCATTCCTCTGCTGCACAATAACTTTACACGTTATTAAGATTCCACAGAAGAGGGTCAGGGAATTCATCTCTCTCCAGTGCTCTCCTGACCCCATCGCCATCTCACACACACACATACACAGAGTCCTTTCCTCTTTTTCCCAGATCCAAATGGATGCTTTCAAAAGCTGGAAGGAAACAGTCCGTGATTTGTAACACTGATACAGTTACAGTTTTTTCTTCATATTCAACATTTTACATCTAGATTTGAATAGGTGCAAGCTTTAGCTCTTGTGCTTTACACTGCTCTTGCAGACCAAAAAGGTTTAGAAACAGATTCCATGGAGTAAGATGGCCACAACTTCAGGTGGTGCAAGTCATATGTGTTGAAGATAAGACCTCCTTTACCACAGTTCAAGTTTTTACAAGCTCACCCAACTCTGAGGGATGGACCAAAGCACAGCAGAGATGTTTTTTCCTTGGGATTTTTGGTTTGTTTTGATTTATGGTTGGTTATTGCTCACTCTGACCCAATGTTTTCCTGCATCAGGTAAAAGACTGTCAGAAAAGAATGCAAGAAGGCAATGATGATTCCAGTGTGTACATTTGTAGCTGCTAGTTGGGCAACACAGTACATCCCTTGACTCAAAACCAAGTGGAGGGTTAAAACCCTAGGAGAATTGCCAAAAACAACAGCTGGGGGGCTATGGGGGGGGTGGAGGGAAGATGGTGAGAATGCAGGGGTAGCTGAATCCATTTGGATTGCATGTCAGATAAGAGAGCATGGTGGAGAGGAGTGCTGTCTGCAAACCTGATTTGCTGGTGCAAGGTGGGGACCGGTGCAACCGCCTCGCTGCACTTCTCATACACCACCACAGTGATGGCAAGCAAGCGGCTCATCTTGCAACCTGGCATTAACAGTGCTGTGGATTGTCCATCTCCAGTTTACTCCTCTTCCCCTTCATTTTTAGGCCCTCTCTCCTTTCCTCCCTGCCAAAGGATGAGAGGCCAAATTGCACCTCCTTCAGAGGCGACGCCTCTATTGCGTAGCAGTCTTGGAGAGCAGGCTGGATCCACCGTACTGGGTTGCCAGTGAAACCACCTACTTGGCTCTGAGCATGAGTCTGAAGGCTGGGCCATTGCCCTGACCCACCAGCGAGGCAGGGGCTAGCTCTGCTCCTCCTGATGCCTGCTCTCAACCCTGCCCACCCCTGCCTCATCTCCCTTCCTTGCTCCAGACTGTGCATCTTCAGCCTGCTCATATGCCTGCAGCAGCTTTCCTATTAATATATGTCAGCATCCTTCAATTTCTTCCTTTGGAAATCTTCTTAAAAGTCTCTCTGTACTACACCATGTTCAGGCTGCAATGATTTTATCAGCTTGTGCTAGATCTAGTTAGTATCCTGCCACTTTTAGACTATTGGATTTGGAGGGAGAAGAGATTGTTTATTTTGTTGACTCCTGTCAGGATAACATGTACACTCATCTCACTAAATAAATTAATGGTGGTTACAGTCATAAATAATAATTCTAAATGAAAGTGTGTGCAAGGTTAAAACTCACTTGTTAGAAGCGTTCCTCTGGCACTGACTGATTTGAACAACAATTTGTTTTATAGTCTAGCCTCTTCTGCTTTTTCTTTATTGGTATGTATCCTTACAAATCTATGTAAAATTTCAAATAGAAGGCGGCAGGTTAGGTTTATTTCTACTGCTGAAGTGCCACGAATCTTCACTGCAGCATTCACCTGGGACGAAGCGAGCACGGTGACCTAACCTGAAAGACAAGAACACCCCCTTGACTGTCCTCCGAAGGCCTCCCCTTGCAGTGGGCTGCGGGAAGGCTGGGAGCTGCACCCGTGCAGGTGCACCGAGCCCAGTTCACCACCACCCTCCCCTCCCGGCAAGGTCCCAGCGGACATGGTGCCTGAGTCATCCCGTGGGCTGGATCCAGCCTGGGGCACAGCAGCTCTCGGAAAGGGTTACTGCTGTCATAAATAAGAGGCTGTCGGGTCATCAAAGTGAAGTCAAACTTCTTTTTTTATTATTATTTCTTAAAAATTCCCTAGAAGTGTTGTTTTGGGGTTTTTTCTCCCCTGCTGCTAGGAATGGGCTGGTCTGAATGCCGCAAGTTCTCTGCTCTAGTATGATCATGCTCAGGTGCAGAACAAGTTGGTTTTGGATTTTCCCCAAATAAGCTCATTAATGTATTAGTCACAAACAGACTTCAAGGACACTTGACCTCAGTGTCTCTGCTTTACTCTCTGATCATCTTCCAGCTTCTGCTTCAGCAACAGAAAACTACAAAGAAAAGAAATGGCAGAGTCAACGAAACGAGGTAAAGCCAAAGATTAGGGCTGTGGTTGGCTCAGCAAAGCCCAGCCTGTGTGCCATGCTCCCCGTAACTATTTCCAGGTTACTCCCATGATGTAAATCCAGGTAGTTACATCAGGAAGGATTTTGACCCTTCAGCTGGATAATTTTTTAGGTCATTTGTCTTTGTGCAGCGTTTTAAAAAGTTGTGTCTAAAAGTAAAGCACAGACATCTTAAACGATTAGTATTTTAGTGAATGATAATTAATACAACTGGGAAACATCTGAGAAGCAGATAGGGTAAACAGCAAAGACACATACAGAAAGAAAAAAAAAAAGGAGCAGCAGATAATGTAGGAGAAAATAGAGTGACTTCTGAGCTGAAATTTTTTAACAAAGAGCTTTTCTTCTGACTTCCCAGCTCTGCCATTCCCCAATTGCATTAAAGTGGTTGGCAAGAGGAATAATATTTTTAGATGAAATATACTGGCAGAACAACAGGAACTGCAGCCCCTTTACTGTTCTGCTGGAAATTTCTGCTGCTGTTTCTGGTAAATATGGCTGGTGGCAGGACCTGGCTTGTAGCTTTAACCACATGTGGGAAGTTCATGGGGCAAAGATGCCAAGTCTAAAATTAACCCCCTTGAAAAAAATGATTTTTTTAAAAAGTGCCTGGGGCTTGGTGAGAGTGTTTAGGTAGTTATTTTTAGTCTTTCATTATATTAAGACATGTAGAGATTTGGATTAATTAAGGCTAAAAAAAAATTATAAGATCTCAACGTTTTCTGGACTGAAATTAATAAGGCATTTAAATCCTTAGACAAGAACCAAGCAACAGACAGAGCACTAAGGGCAAAGGCTCTCTGAAGCTCCCATTATTGCTATGGAGAGTGGATCTAGGGTGTCACCAGGTTTTAGTATGAGTAGCACATTTCTTTGAGCTCCATTACTGGGACCTCACTGATTTTTGCTAAGACCC
Source organism: Eurypyga helias (assembly GCF_000690775.1). Taxonomy (NCBI): domain Eukaryota; kingdom Metazoa; phylum Chordata; class Aves; order Eurypygiformes; family Eurypygidae; genus Eurypyga; species Eurypyga helias. Next base: position 21,924 of record NW_010250597.1, read on the forward strand.
CAGAAAAAACTGTGTCTCACCCCTGGGTTTATGGAGAAGAATGCAAGAATGTGACATGGAAAGATCAAAATCTGTGAAGCAGATAAAAAGTGCAGCACCAAAACATATCGGTGTTTCCTCATCCTTATGTGTTTATTTTTGTTTCTTTCTGAACTTTCTGAACACAGCTCCTTACTTCTGGGGCAAGTTAACCCCTGAATTTTGAACTTAAAAGTATGATGTCACAGCTGATGCTGGACAGAGTGGTAAACAATTTAAAATAACAAAATTAATATTACCAGTTTCACCAGAAAATAGACACTAGTCTCAGAATAACTGCTGCTGCATCCTTCACCCTATGCAAGGTGCTGGGATTCATCCCTTCTTTGGAAATAAGACATTTTTATCTAGACTTCATGCCTGGCTGAGTTTTCTCTTCATTGCTTTGGGAGGTAGTCTGTTGCCTCAGCTCCTAAATGTTTTGTTGCTTTTCTTTGTCTTTTGAAACAAAAATCTTATGGGAACAGCTGTTGCAAAGCAGAGGTCTGTGCTAATAATAAGAACATTGTATTGCAACGATGTGTTAACATGGAACTATGAGAAATCAGTATTTATCGGTTCTTCATGAATCCTCACCTTTAGAAATTATCAAAAATAGACACTTAATCATGCATCTCTGCATATACTGTACCACTTTCTTCATGTCTCAGTCCTCTGTGTTACTCACCTTATGGCTTTTCAAGCTTTATTCATAATAATAATGATGTCAATTTCCAATAATTTTTCTTTTTTTTTTTTTATTATTAATAGGACTCTGCTAGATCTTTTCTTCTGACAGCAGAAAGGGACATTACTGTACAAAATATTATATAAAAATCTTATTAGAAACAGACCCTGCTCAAAAAAAAAAAACTATGGACCATATTAATAAGAAAAGTATATAATTATTTTTGACAATTTACAGAAGTGTTAGTTCAGGCACAAATATTTACCAAAAGCTACACAAGAAACTTGTACAGCTCAGAGTCTGAATACTGGTCTCTGAAATCCTTGCTCAGACCTCAGCCCCTCTTGGCAGGTAGTAGACTTGTGTGAGGAAGGTTGGAATAAACCACCTAAAAATCTACCTCACCTAGGACAGAAAACACAGGATACTCGTGTAGAGCATGTTGTGATTGAGGGACCCTTCCGGCAAGGGAAACATGAGAGAAATAACCCTCTTCCTGGATTGTGGGCTCCTGTTGTCATTCAGTAAGAAAAATCATCTCAGTGGAGAATTCCTGGAATAATACAATGATGATCAGTGACAAATTCCCAGTTGTTGCTGGAAAAGGTTCCTGAGCTATTGCAGACATGATGAAAGTGCTCTCTGTACCATTACCAAAAGCAAAGTTTTAGACCTGAAAGCTAAAATGAAACAAAGAAAACTTTCAATTAACTTCTCAAAGTGCCCACATTTCCCAGGTCAAGGTAGATGAAAAGATAAACATTGAACAGAGTTGTCTGTATTGGAAGCATCTTAATGAAGACAAAAAGTTATACACCATATTCAAGGAGTGGTTTTGCCTCATATCAACTGTTCCTTTCTCCAAGCCAGAATGGGATCATGGCCCCTCACAGGTGATCAATTCTTCAGAGTCATATTGGATGATTTATTGCATGCCCAGAGGCAAGTTGGAGTTTCCCCTTGAACTCTGGAAAATCAACATTGTCACTGATATAAGAGGGTAAATTTCTCATTAGAAAATCTGTAGTCTGAGAAAGGAGAAAAAAATATCCATTACTACATGTTTTTATGACTTTTGCTGTTGATTTGTGTGACATGGATAAATCACACCAGTCCTCCCGGTTGCTTTCCTCCTCATGCCTGCTAAAGACTGGCAAACCCCTTCTTAAGCATTGTGAGAACTGGAGAGGTACTGCAAGTGTTCACTTCGGCATTGTACTGTGCACATCAGTATTTAGCAATGTTGCTGCTTGTTAATGGTCAATATTATCATCATCTATTGTCCCATCTGGGGACAATAAAAAAAAATAAATAAAAAAAAAAGCAACAACTCAACCAAAGAAGCCGCCTGATTGTTGAGAAAATTGCTGTTGCTAAACAGAAGGACCAAGATTTTTCAGTCTGAATAAGATATCTGCAGCTTCCCCAAAGATTATTCACTTTCTGTCTGTATCTGGCAGTGCAGCAAACTCAAGAAGAATACTGGGGAGGAGGGAATTAAGTGCTTATAAATAATATTTAAGGCAGTCTTTCTAAGGCCAGTGAGGGTTTACTGTAAGCAGCTGCAGTTACTGCAGGTCCTGGAGGTATAAGAAATCCCTTAGGTTTTGCTGTAGTGAATTATTTGGGGAAAAATTGGATTAATCTTCTTCTATTACATGGATTAAATAAGCATGTTTGCAATTTATCTATGGTGTATTCTGATCTAGTGTTACAAACACTTAAATATTATACAACGGAGTCATACTGGTTCAAATAAGAGAATCACATTTTTGTGGATCTGAGCCAAAAGCTCATTGACATCAACAGAGAAACTTTCCACTAATTTCAGCTGCAACTAAAACTCCATAAATATATGAAAGCTTTCTTAGTCCTGCAAAACCAGTGAAATTTAGGAGAACTCCAGTTTGTCTCTCATGCACCATCAGCACACTCATGAGCCAAATTGTGACCATTGCTAGCCAGAAAGAGCATGGTTCAGTTTCTAGATCCCTGACTGTTTGCAAGGCAGTCACAAAAAAAATTTTTAAACTGATTTGGGCTTGAAATCTGCAGGGACAAAAGTGATTAAACTCTCCCTATAACTTTTTAAACTTGCAGTCGTTGTTTATTCCTTCCTAATGACCAAACACACAAACCCAATATTTTTCCTTAATATAGTCAAGGCTTCAGAAGACATCCAGAGTACAAATAATTCATGTCACTAAGATGCCATGAGCTGAAACCTTGAAGCTGTGGGAGTTTTGCTACTGACTTCACTGGGCTAGAATTTCACCCGAAGATGATTAATTACCACAACTTTCAATCTCCATAAACGCTATTTTGTAATGCTGAATTGTCTAAGCCAGTTCTTACAAATGAAGTAAGTAGAATAAAAATTAGAGGAACTTGAAACAGAAGTGGTGGGAGAGAAGACAACAGTAACACTTTAACAGTTATGTTTTTAGGGGCAACTCCCTAAGACCTGGTATCTACATGGCAGTCTTGCATGCAGTGACAGTCTAATTTTACCAATCGTGCTCAAAAACATCAGATTTTCTTCATTTTCTTTCTCCAGAAAAGTGTCCCAAGCACAGCTACAAGCAAGGTATGACACACTGACCACAAGAAGAGAAAGAATGACTCTGCACTTTCCTCTCACGTCCAGCCCGTTCCTTTTCTCTCTCAATGTAACCATCTCATTTTGTAAGAATTGAAAACGAAATCTCACATTGCGTTCGTAGTTCAGCCCCTTTGATGTTTGGGTGCACGGAGAGGTAGATACGGAAATGTCAACCTCTTTTACTTCTACTTCTTGTCTTTTACACTTTTTATTTTCTTCTTCTGGTTTAATGCTTTGCATGTGAATCTTTCATGTTGTCCTCCAATGAGAGTGAAAAAGAGAAAAAAAGAAGGATGTTGAGATCACTTTTAAAATATCACAAGAAGAGCAACAAATAAAATTTTCAAGGGAAAAAAGAAGAAAACACCAACCAACCCAGAGCTTTATACACTGCGTAGACTGCAGACTGGACCTCCAGTGTCTACTGCTGGGTCTGCTTTCCCATTTCACAACAGAAAGAGAATTTTATTTACATTGATCAAATCCCAGTCTGGGTGCTTAAACCTAAGCCAGCACTGTTGGGCTATCCAAATCCCATCAAAGACAATGCAAATCTTTGTCTAAAGTAACCTTCTCACTAGGTTTCCAACCCATGCCTTTGCTGTAGTAAGCACATTTTACTTGTCTCTTCTTCACTCAGTCTTATTTAGATTTGAGTTGCATGTTAGAGTTGCCTACATGGGGACCCCAGGTTCTCCTTTTTCCTCTGCAGTAGGAGCCTGCTGCTACAGATCCCCTGTTCTTTAATCTTCCTATTTTATAGAAAAATTAACTCTTATTTCTACACATGGCTTTGCCCAGCATGATGCCATGGCTGAAAAAGCAGCCCATGTAATCACAGTTGGATGTGAATAGAACCCAAATGTCTTAATGTACTTTGGCACCATAAGGAGCCTAAGCAACAATCAAGACCCTGGGCTTCTTTTCAAGGGGCTCTACTAGCTCAAAGCAAATGACAGTCTTTGCCTGGAAGGGCTCATTGAAATAGTAAGCAACAGTGTCTGCATATGTTTTAAAGCACTAGTATTGTCTCCACTGGGCCACTACAAGCAACTTCACATGAAATGAACAGTGATGAACCTCAGAAAATAATGAGGACCAAAGCTCTGTATCAGAGAACACCTGCAAGGAGAGCATCCTAAAGCATATCCCAGCGCCTCGTGGCAATTATTCCCTTTCAGACCCTGGTACGAGTCAGTATGCAGAACACTGGGGAAGAAGGTTGACAACAATAATTGATCAGAAATTAGACAATCAGTTGACTCAAGTGGCTACGGGATTAATTGTCAGGGTCCAAAAATGCCATTAAAAGCTGCAAATGATGTGAAAATTTGAAGTGAGTTTTAAACGAGTATACATTTCCTGACTCAAAGGCACTTTAGCCCTATAGCCTGCAGCTTAGAGACATCTATCTGGCTTTCTTCCGTCAATCAATACCACTAAAGCCCTAAAAAAAAATCCTTTCTCCATATAGTTATAAAATATCAATTACATACATTTTCATTAGCTGAATGCAGTGATCAGGGCTGATACATTAGTTGTTTGTTTCTCAGTGAGACATTGTTGGCACTCTCCCAGTCACAGTCTTATCCAGTGGGAGCATCCTCTAATCACACTGATGGGGGCCTGGACTTGGCACTGCCTTTACCCACCAGCCGTCTGCCTACAGCCGCATCGCGAGCTGTCAGTCACGGAGCACAAAAAGAGGGTTCTGGGCTTCAGTTTCTCCTGCCCGTCACCCAAACAGCGCATTAACCACCAATGTCTGCGGAGGATATTCTGCTACAGGATTTAAAAGCTCCAAGCAGACATTAATGAGTTATGCTAAACTCACTGACACTCTTATGGAAAGTACTTTCTCCTCTGCTTCACTGACACAGACGTTTAGATAGAGGAAAGATAAGTCACTCGCCTGAGGCCATGCGCTGATTGAGTATCAGAGACCAAATTAAACTCTGACATTTCTTGGCCCTCAGCTCCATGTGGTGGAAGTTCTGTCTCCTGAAGAAACTGATGAAAAAGAAACTAAAACGCATCGTCCCTACATTAAATATGCCTCGTACTCCGTGCTCACCCATTCCTTTGCTTTCAGATGCCACCCTGTCAGCACCAGCATGCAGATATCTCTGTCCATGACAGCGTATCTTTATCCTCCTTTTCAGCTTAGCTCTTTCTCATGCCCACTAGTGTGCATTGTTGTCCAGATCACCTTTATGGGGGTCAACTCTGAACTGGAGATCTTTTCTCAAAAAGGCAGGAGCTGAAGATGTTTAGAAGTGTAGAGATATTTTTAAACCAAGCAGAAACGTGCACAGCCACACTGAACGTGGTTTTGGAAAATGTAGCTTTCTGTTTTCATTCAGCACTTCTCAGAAACAACGCAAGAAAGGGAAGACAGTGGAAGAGGGCTAAGTTTATTCTTCAGAAGGAACATGTTAAATGGCAGCAATAATTATTACTGGTTTTTATCCTCAGGGGGGAAAAAGCACATGAACAAGTAAACAAACAAAACCAATGACATACCTCTCTCACAACCTGCTGGAATTCACGGCTCTGCATCTCAGCCATCCTCTGAAACAGAAACCATCAGCCACGTCTTGGATATTTTCTAACAAAAGGAACATAGATGCTTTCCTGAAGAACTTGAATGGGACTAGAAAATATGAGGTTTTATATAAATTGAACAGACTCTAAATCATCCGGTCTCATTTTCTTGTCTTCTTTCTTGTCACTTCAGATAGGGTCAGTCTCCCCATTTGATAATTTTTGGCTTTGAAGGACTTCCATGTTCTCTCGGGTTATCTTAGCAAGCAGACTAAGCACTTCTTGCCCTGCCTTTCTTGCCCTCTGCCACCACCTCCACCTTGTGGCAGAGGGCAGCAGATGCTGACACCGGTGTTGCAAGGCTAGGTGTTACAAAACAGCATCACCTCCTCCTGCGCGGGAGCTATGCCTTATCCCACACATAAAAGTGCTTCATGCAAACTTCTCATGCTTGCACAGAGTAGCACACGTGAGAGCACAAGATTTCCAGTGGTAACCCTCTCACTGGCATGCTTTCCGGTAACTTACTTCAGAATAAAAAGGTTTCTCTCTTCCCCACGTCCATCCTACATGAGTTCAGAATTGGGAATCGCAGCTGATATCCTAATGGGAGGGAGAGGAGAGTAAGCAAAGCACCGCAGAGGGAAATAGAAAGCTTGTATTTTACTGCTGTACTGCTGGATACAGAAGGGGTCAAGAGAATAGTCCCCCAGTGCAAAACTGTTGAGTGTGCACAAACTAAAAATATTTTTTATTGCAAGAAGAAAAATCCATTGATTTTTTTTTTTTTTTCCCAGTTTTCAGCAACCAAAGAAGCAATCCCGTTGAACACTGCAGGAAATATCTGCATGACAGACTGCAGACTTCCACTTTTTGGTTGTTAGAAAAATGTTTTCCCTTGTTGGCTACTACAAACTGAGTGCTTTCAATTAACAGGAGGTTATTTCTTTGGAAGTAATTAAAAACCTGACTTTCTTCCTTGAGGTTTCCTTCCATTTTAATGATGAAAAAATATATGTAAGGATAAACCTCAACTAACTCTTCTTTAGAACTCTCTGTAGCTTCCCATGAACACCCGACCTACGGGCCAAACACATCTTAAATAGCCCCAAGAACTGTTTACCCATGCAGTTATACATGAAGTTATACAAGGTTACACAGGTGGTGTCATCAAGAGCATGTGGGCTTGAGATTTGGAGACTTGACTTTGGGAGGACCAAAGTCCAAAATAAAATGGACCATCTCGTTGCAATCTGGTGCTAACTTGGTGCACAGCCACCCAACAGTGCTGGGAAATGCTGCACGGACGGCATGCGTGGCTCTTCCACACTGCCCACATGGTCAGTCAAGGTCTTTCCCAAGCAAATCCATCACTGCCAGTAGTCAGGTCACAGGACAGCATATGGCTCTGTGCCTGCCAAAACCAGACCTGTCCTCACCACTGGTCAAGCACCATTGATGTCTGCTCTTCAGTCCCACTTAACAATTCCAGGAGAGATTGCGGTTTAAATCTGCTCTGTCTCTTGGCTTCTGCTCTGCATCTGCCAGGAACTGCACATGCTGGGGTTACATCCACCCAGGGATATGCGTTTATAGGCAAGCCCACTGCCTAGAGCCATAAAGGAACTGAGTCAGCCTGGTCCGCTGGATCTGGCCCTCCAAGGCTTGCAAGCTCTTCCAAGCCCATGTCTCACTGGGGTGTTTTTGGCCAGATGGGAAGAAGTGAGATGTTTAGTGGTAAAAATGACACCGCTTTTGATTGAGGGAAACAGTGAAGTTTCTCTCAAGGGCAAAAAATTGTAAATTCCCATGAAAATATATCTTCCCTGTGAGAAACTCCTAAATGATAGAAAGCAGGGTTTTACAGGGCTTTTGTTTGCCAAGGAGCTGTGCAGATGTGATTCATTTGTTCTCCCCAGGCCAAATGTTGGTTGGTGCCTAGAAAGAGGCTTAAGCCTCCCTACAGACACACTGAGACTCTCCACCAGAAACAGCACCACAGGCCAGGTTCCAGCTGAGAGAAACCCTCTTCACAGCTTGCTTGGGCTGTCCAGTTAACACTAGGGACAACATGGGCAGGGGACTATCTGCAAAGCTCATTGCACATCCAACAGAGTCATAACCATTCCAAACACCTTTCTTCCTGGTCTGTGTCTTGTGGAAAATCAGTTTATGTCTTTCTGGAAACAAATCTTCAATGGGGGTTGCAAGAGTGCTTGTGGCCAACTGTTATGCTTTATTCTCTCTGCCTTCGAGTCGGTAACTGTGTTCAGACAAATGTGGTAGAGGGGAAGACGCCTTGAAGACATCACATTTCTCCAAGGTTTGCAAAAAGATCACACTCTTGCCCCATTCTGATTCTGCACAA
>NW_010250597.1:30164-73706 GCF_000690775.1 Eurypyga helias
AAGGGGGGGAATTTTCCATTGTGAGGCATTGCCTCCTTCCACTGACACCTTGGGGTGGGAGGTACCAGGAACCTTGGGTTTCCTGCTCACATGCTGCACCCAGGTGAGGGTTATAAGAGATTGGGAGCAGAATGTTCCCAAAAGACACACAGGCACGCCCATTCAAATCAGAGCATCATTATCCTTTTTACAAGCAAACCAGTTCTGGATCAGATCTAGTTTGGTTTTTTTTAACACCTAACTTCCATGATGGATAATATTTTATGATGAGAGACAAATGCTTCATCAACATGTAGTTATTTTTTTAGGAAAAATAGAACAAGTGTCTCACCACACATACTCTAGAGCTGATTTTATGTCTGTACAGTCCCATTACACATTCTTTTTATTATTAAGATTATTATTAGTAGTATCAAACCCTGATACTTTTATCATGCCCTTATTTATTTATTTATTTCCTTAGATATTTTCTGTGCTTTGCCATGTGTTTTCTTCAAAGTCCTTACAGACAGCTTTAGGCAGCAGAATCCACCTTCTTCTCCAGCATGACTGTAAGTTTGTTAGAAAGCAACACCTTTTCTCATACAGAGAAACCTGCATTCCTTTTACCTAGGCCATTGGCACATATATTTAATATCTATGAGAGGTGACAGCAACAAAACTCTAGTTGAAAATGCATTATGCAATCCAATAGATCTGAGCTTTGCTTGGTCCCCTTGTAAGGAAAGGGATTATTTACTTATTGTCCTGAAACAGTGATGAGGACCATAGTACAAAAGGATTTTAATCTTGTGTGACAAGATGTCTGACATCCTTCTTGTTGCTGCTGATGATGATTTCATTTCTCTAGAGCCTTATTACTGCTGGAAGCATTTAATGTATTGGTTCTGAAAGCAGATGTGATCAGACATTTGAGTCGGAGGACTTTAGCTAATTACCAGCCTTCCAGGCAGTTTAGATGTCTGTCAGTGTTGCTCTTCCAGTGTAAGGATGGTAAGGCAACTGTCTTAGTGCTCATGTTCCCATACTGGTTGTCCACCATGAATCAGAAGAACTCAGATCTGTAGTTCACTATCATCTTTCACCATCAAGATGAATGGAGAGGTATACAATGAATTTTTTATGAAGTTTGGGTGGGTTCAGCAAACTCTAGAACACAAAGCACCATTGGAGTAACCCTCCATTAGTGTAAAACTGTGTTTGGTCTCCCCTTTGCTTCCAGGGAAGGTTTTGCAGCCTGGATGTCTTGAGATGAGGATTTCTGCCAACTGTGACTCAGGAAAAGAATTTAAATGTGATAGCCTCAGCTTAGTCCTTGGTGGAATATTTGTCCACATCATAAAACCACTGGACACAATATGGAAATGCAATTGACATTAAACCAAATGATATAATCCCTTCTAATGGTATTATAATGAATCCCAAGTGAACTAAACATGATTGGGCAAGTATTTCAAAGTATTACTGAAACAGTTTTTATAGCATAAAGGTCTGTGTTTGCCAACCAGTGGCCAGACACACAGAACAGACTCTAATAAGTTAGCCAATTCCCACCCTGTAAACCTGTGGCTGTTTCTCAGAGAAACATCTTTTTTTAATTAGTGCTTTTACTTTTTGAAGGATTCAAAGGAGTTTTCTGAAGTGTGTTTCATTTTTTTAAAACACATTGCTCCTATTCCCAATTAGCTATTTCTGGTCTGTAGTGAAATCCCCTGATGAGTAGAAGGGGATTAAATTTCTGTAAATCTACCATTTATGAAGTTGTGACTTGCTAAATGATGTTGGCCTTTCACCTCATGGTTGGTTGTACCTTACGTGTCTGTATGGTTTTCTGTGTTATTCCTCTGCTCTGGTGTTATTGTTTTTACTAATTTTGCATAAGGTACATTCTGGCATGGTTCTAAAAACCTGATCCAAATGGTATGTGAGCACAGCTGACCGTCTGCTTGATTGAATGTCTTCCAAGTGAAATTTTCAAATCTTCTTTCCTCTGGAGAAATAGGGAGGGAAGAGACAGCTTTCCTTCCAATCTGGAACAGCATCTTCATTTTTGATCAGCTTGAGAAATTCATTCCTACAAATGAGAAAGGTCATTTCCTAGCTCGATGTTACTCAAGCGTCTGAATGTTCTTGAAAGAGTGAGGTGTCCCCGAATTCCCCCTAGATCACATGAAATGTGGAATAACATTCATAAAATTTTGACATTGTGTCTGATATCTGTAATGTGTTTCACACACAAACCTGAAATAGATGTAAAAGGTTTTCTTTGGATTCAGCAACATTTCCAAAAAGCACGTGTTCTGCATTTTCTCTTTATAGATCTGAATAGTGGCACAATAGTCAAGTTGATAGAAAGTAGAGCTCTGTGTAGATGGCCTTAGTGCAGTTTCCATTCTACATTCTGATAATTATTAAACGTATTTCATTAAAGTTTGTCTAGAGACACTGATTGTCCAGAATAACGGGTTTACTGACAATATAATACTTTCTTGGGTTGTATGATACTCACATACAAATTTCCACTAGCGACCATCTCAGCTGTAGGAGAGCCAAGAGCCAAGGTCCCACTGACTTTCAAATTATCAGGGGTGTTTTGTCCCTTCAGGCTCTAGGGCAGACAGTCGTTCATCAGAGTATTGCAGAAGTACTTGACTCTCATTCAAAGCTTTCCTCTGCTCATGCCAATGCTGTGTAAGAGCAATATAAACAAGGCTACTGTAGTGAGAGTATGACCTGATTTGCGTAGGGCTATGCAATGGTCAGTATGTTGTTCAAAGTTTCTTTTATGAGCTGCACGGAACAGCCAAGGATGACGTTTGTTTCAAACACCCTGTCACCAGTGATATTTGCTGCCTGTTTCCCTCTGGAAGAGCCACTCTCAGCAAGGGGATGACCCCCGAAGTCTACACTGAGCACTTGTATACTTTGAACAGAAACACAACACAGGCCGTACTCTGAAGATATAAACCTAGGTACAACATGTGAACAAAGCCTCTATCCAACCGGGACTGCAGCTCCCACAGGCTTTTCTCCTTACCTCTGCCTGAGTTGAAGGAATCCCTCCTCTTCAGGCCTTCTGCTCTGAGCCTCATCACTGTATTAGGTCTCTGTAGGGCTCACCTAATGCTCACCCCAAAACCTTTCTATAATCCTGCTTGAGTTCCTGTGAGCTGCCTCTGGAGGAGATTATAACTCTTGTACCTTCACCGTGGACAAAGATAGGTCTGCTACTGCCTCCACTCGTACCTGGTCCTGAGACAAAGCAAAAAGACGCACACAAAAAATAAGAAGCTGCCCTCTGTGAACTGTACAGAGCTGCATTATACGCTTGAACAAACACAGTGGCAGAGCACTTTTAAAGCACCTTCCCACTTAATTAAGAAGGTGAAGTCCAAGACTTGATCTGCAAATATACCGGAGACTCTGCACTCATCTAGCTGAGGTTAGCTGATGCTAGGCAATCACTTCTCCACACACTCTCAACCAGTGTCCTGCTTGGAGCAGACTAGCCCACCTGGACCCTGGGTTTAAGAAGATCAAAATGCAGGAATCCAGAATAAGTGATCAAAATGACCCCTGTTGGCCTTGAAACCCAATAATTTTTCCACAGTCTCAAATGTCTTCATGGCTAGCAATGAATGAGAAGAGCCTCTAGCAGGCACAGCAGCAGGCAGCTTGAAATCATCTCAACAAAACTTGCATAACCAGATAAGTTTCTATACCAGAGTAATACCTTCACTAATGCTACTGGAAGTCATTTGAGTGCTGTAGCTATTTATATCCAGTGAGGATTTCCCCAGAAAAGAGAACATGAAAGATGATCTTGTTCCCAAATGCCTGAGTTCAATGGAAAATGAGCAACGTGCATTTTCTCTGGAAAACAATGGATTTACTATCTTTGCAAGCAATTGAGGTCCCTTCATGATGTATTCAGCAGAACACTTTTGGTCAGGCATTTTATAATGATTTTGACTACTATGGCGATGTAATTGGTAGAAGACAAAAGCAGATTGATAAATGTATTAGCCTTGGAAGTAAAATTTCTCCCTTGTCACCCTGTTTGCAAATTTAGCCAGACCTGTTGATATTTAAACTACTGTAACCAAGAACAGAGCATAACGCAATACCAAGCAGAATTTTAAGAACTGAGCCCTGAACCTCTGTAGTGAAAGGACATATTCAAAGAACCTTACTTGGTTTTTTCCTGATTTCAGTGATTCATGGGACTTCTGCTTTGTCCCTTAGACTACAAATCGTGTATATTTTAGTGGGAGAGCAAGCAATTTTCAAGGGCACTTTTCCACCCTAACTGAGGAGGAAAGCATGTGATTACTTACAGATATATATCATGTTACCAAAACGTCTGCCACTGCCATAGGGCATTGACTACCCCCTGATTTTCACCTGTGCCTTATGGGTTAGTGAGTCTGTATATGGAGGGGAATGAGAGCAGCTAACCCTCACACAGCTGCAGTCTTTTAAAACAAGAAAAAAAAAACAAGGCATTCTGCCTGAGAGGAAAATAATGAACCAAAAGCGGGCAACAGTCAGACAGTTTTAGCTTTTTCTTGGGTAAAGTGCTGTGGATACAGATTAACTTTGTTTGTTCAATATTTACTATATTTTCCTTTTACCTGCTCTGAAACGAGGAGTGGAAGCACTTTGCTAAATGGATTGAAATTATCCTAGCTTCACAGCATGCCTTGTAAGTGCCCTGGTACTGTCTTTGGCTCTGCTGTTTTGCAGCTACATAGGGCAATACCCTTTCAGGGGTTTCCATAGATTCCCCTGCCCCTGCTATGGCAACAGCACACTCTCAGCTCTGCTCCTCCTCAGCGCAGGAGGTCTGTTTGCATCAGAAAGATGCTGCTCTCTGGGGCATCTCGGTGGGTCTGAAAACTCAGACCTGCCCAGAAGCAGAGTTCCTGTGATCCCAAAACAACCACTACCTGCTGCCAGGTGTAAGATGCACCTCCATCATGAGGCCAGGTTTGCCTTGGGAATAGGGAACAGGCCACTGTGAGGCTCTTCTTGGGACTTTGTCCACCGGTGCCACTTTCTCTACCAGCACAGTCTTCCAAAAAGGCAGCGCTGACACCATGGAAGCTGGAAGAGATATGGCAGCCTCTCCATGGCACAAACTCTGTTTTCAGTGGCAGAGGCAGAAAGACTCAATGACCAGATGTAAATCTGATACACCTCTGTTCATTTATTGTCTCAGCTCCTTAATTTTAGGATCTGGTAAAAAAAAAAAAAAATGCTAAACTCTAGCTGTAGATATTTTGTCCACAGTCCCATGTTACCAACAATTCTACAGATTTTTTGCCATGTCTAAGACTTTTAATTATGGGCTAATTGCACAGTACCTGTGGGCTATTAACTCCTCCATGTCCCTATGCTGGCAAATAATCCCTCTGACAGCCTCCTTATGGAAATTATTGGGAAAGCATTGCTGATATTTTCTTAAAACTTGGAATCTGGTGGATATCTAAGGGAACAACCTGCACACCTGTACACTACTCACCATCCCAAATAAATAGAGAAAGTTTCCATCTAATTCAGGGAGACAAAAACAGGTCATGGGAGATTTCATTGCTGTTACACCCATGCCTTTTTCTCCTAGTAAATTCTGTAAGGTCTAGGGCCCAGAGATAGAATGGCTTTTGCATTCACTGAATTCTAAGCCAACATGTATAAATGCCTGTAGATTTAATGTTTCTCTTTAATGTTAGATGGAGGGAAGCTGCCTGAGGTAAATGCAGCACTTAGAGGTGCACTGCTGGAGGAGACCTCTGGCCAGGCAGCCAAGAATAGACCGGTGTCTTCCCTCGCAAGCATCTCTTACCTCTTTTTCCCCACTCTGCCTTAAGTTTCATGTGAGCTGCCTTGTTTATGATATCAGAATCACTGATGAAGCTAAATATTGGAAAGAGGAGCTGAGAGAGATGCAAAGCTAGCTTTTGGCCAATCCTCAGAGAGCCTACAACTTCCCTCCGACCTTCATGCGATATTGATGGTTTCATAGTGGACATGCAGGAATATGGGATCAAAGGGAATATCTGAGTGTTATCGGTTCTAACTACCCAAGCTTAGCCGTGCTTTTAACTTTAAAAGCCTTGGAGAAACAGCTTCTGTTTTGTTTTACATTTCATGTGATACAATTTGCCTTAATAACCAATCAGCATTTCGTGACTACGTGTAACCATCCTGCATGTCCAGGCTGTGCACTCTGCACGTCTCTGAACGCCGTGCATCAAGGCGGAGGGGTCACACTGTGTTCCTGGCCCTGTCATCTTCAAAACACAATGTGTGAGGTCATCACCGTTAAGCAAGCCTTCTGTTGTTCAGTCTGGTACAAGTTGCTTTTTTGGGTTTTTTTGGGGGTTTTTGGGGTTTTCTTTGGTTTGGTTTGGTTTGGTTTTTAAGATCTTTTAAATTACTATATTTTAAAAAAATAGGATCTTTATTCTGCAGAGGACTTCTAGTAGTGGAGACACTGTGGGGTACGGCTCTTCTCAGACCAAAAGCTAAGATGCTGTTGTAGTCATGGATGGAAAAAGGAAGAGGAGGTTATAGCTTTTTTTATTAATCTATAGCTTGTAAGGCTTCATTTTGTGTGTCTATAGCAATAACATTTGAGGACAGGCTTTATTTTACTGTCATTTCTCGGTGTTATACCGATCACTAAACTCCAGAAATTAATATCGTTTGCTAACCACTTACAAAGTACTTGTTGAAATGTGCAAGCGATAAATCATCAAAAACATGCACCAAAGAGAAAAACAGTGTTTATTACTGCTCCTTTAGTAATTCCTTTTCCCTTTTCTCTTGCTACAGAAAACAGTGGCTGTGACGGATACCATCTGCATGCCAGGAGAAAGGAGCAAGTCCCCAAATCCCTGGCTGCAAAGTTTACATGCACAAAGAGTCTCCCTCCTCTCCCGTTCAGGAAGCTGATTTGTAGCTGTCAGCCAGCTCACGGGATGGCCTGTACCCCCCGAGGTGGGAGCTTGTTTGCTTTCCAGCCGCTGCCTGCCCTGCAGCACGCTCACCGGTGTGCCCCAGCAGCCTTTGCTCCTGCCAGTCCCAACAGGAGCAGGGCTCAGCGCTGCCAGCGAGCATCCGCATCGCTGCTGGTGGGTAAGCAGCGCAGGAGCGCTGGCATGGCAAGCTTTCCAGGTAAAGGCAGGAAATCGAGTCGAGGAGGGGAGCGTGAATGCAGGCTGGAGTATAAATGCAGGCTGGGAGGAATCAAAGTGAAGCAGCTGTTTTGAGCAGTGCTGAAGTGGTGGTGAAGTGGCTTGTGTTAACTGCAGAAGGGGGTAACACTGGTTGCAGGCAGTGGCAACTTTGCAGGTTCCACAAAGCAACTATTTCTTTGGTTTGCTCCCTGTCCTTTAGGATGTAGAATAACCCTGTGTATGGTGCTTTTTTTTTTTCCTTCATTTTTATTTTTAATCTCTAGGTTTGAGCCCATTTTGGTTCAGCCTGTGGCATCCTCCCTGCCCGGAGGGGCAGCTCTGAAGGAAAACTAAAAACCTGGTACTTGAGTTTGCAAGTGAGCGAGACACTTGACTCCCTCCAGACATGAGTAGGAGTGTAAACTTTCACAGCGTCAAGGTAAACAGCTGAAGGGTTTGGGGAGCTGTCTTGGAGCATGAACCTGACCTCTGAGCTAACACAACAGCAGAGAAGTCCCCGGGGACCCTTGTAGGACCAGATGTCAGTCCACGGAAGTCAGGTTTATACTGATTTTCAAACATCTGCAGCATGCCTGGTTAATTGCAAGCGGATGTATTTTATGCTTTTCAAGCTACCTGTTGTTACAGTTTCTTTATTTGGCTGTATCAATATGGAGATGGCTATGAAACACAGATGTCTGTGGACCACCTGCCTACAGGTAGAAAGGTTACTTCAGTTGAACCCCTGTCTTGCAATGAATAATTCAACCATCCATAACTATACCTGTGTTTAAACACAGTTACCACTCTTACCACTGCCTTCTGCCAACATTCAGCTATTAAAAATAGCAACAAAATAGTAGTTTGAGCCAGCTTTATATTTACCTGTTTGAGGTTTATGAGAGATATTTATTGAACAGTTTCTGATGGTCAGCAACGACTGTAAATAAATACCAGGGTCTGTCTCTTCCATGAACAATCATTAAAAATCATTCATTGACTTGGCCCGAATTATGAACGAAAGATATGTACTTTCTGGTCTCCTGAATGCTGTTGTGTGATACAACTCACTGGCTCCTTCAGGTGCTGTCGCTGTAAGACACCGCCCTCAGCTCTGACAGCTCTGTGCACAGAACACGTCACCTGCGCACGTGTCATGATGCAAGAGATGTCCCCACGTTAAAATGCGATGTATGCCAATGCCCTGGCCACCAAGCCAAAGCCTGCTGCAAAAGCTGGGGCTGTGCAGAACACGGACAGTTTGCTAGCGGTGCTGCACTCTCATAGAAAGGGCATTCAGGAAAAGTACTTTTAATTGCTACCTCCATAAAACCTGGGAAATAACAGAACAGCCTATCCATTGTGCATGGATCTAACAGTTACTTTACCTGAGGTGTCTGAGTGCTGGCGAGCCTTACCCCGTGGTGTTTAGGGGGAAAAATAGTGGGTATTCCCACGGTAATACCCGGAAAGCCACTGGACAGATAGGATAGAGGAACTGTACAGATAGTGTGTCCTTCCTCTTAAGCATGTCCTATAGTGTTCCCTAAGACCAAGGAGCTGAGGTGAGATATGTATTTTACTTTGCTTTCAGTTTGCTGTGCTCTTTGACCAAATAATATAACTTCCTCATATTTCAGCTCAGCTGTCTAAAGAAATGCATACTTACCAGAAATGTGCAAGAGATTAGCTACTCTGCACGTTTAACTGCAGCGCTGGTGATGAATATGACACTTAATTTTACACCTTACACACATACAGATTTAAACTAACTACAAACCAGTTTTTGGAACAGTGTATGGGAAACCCTGTTCCAGAAAACACTTTAGGTCACTATCAGGTACCTAATTAACTTCTATATTTTTTCTAGAAAACAGCATCATAGAATTTGCTAGTTGCCGTAGTAAAGGTTGACAGAAATGAGTCTCAAATGCCTACTGCTAGTAGAAATGGTAGTAGTAGAAATGTTACCAGTATTTCTATAAACTAATAAATATGCTAATATTTACTACTAATGAAAGCAAACAAATTGACAAGATGATAGTTTCAAAAGCTGTGTACAAACAGAGAATTCTCTCCCTAAAAAGAAAATTCCATTTCCCATAAGAATGTTCAAACCCATTTCTGCATCTGTAGTTTATTCTGCATTTCTGCTCTTCTCTTAAATACAAATCTTTTTCACCGAGCTCCCAGCTGAGCCCCTGTGTCTCCTACAAAAAGAATGGGAGAGCATCCTTTGCCATCCTCTTAGTGTATTGCATAACAGCTAAAACATGCAGTAAGCTATTTCTTCAGCTTAATCAAAGAAGTCCAGTTTCTCCATTAATACTTTCCCATGACACTGAATGAAGTGGAAGGGTTTTGAAGGCTTCTGAGGTATACATCAGGAACAAATGCAAAACTGCCGAAGGTGTCTTGCTCCTTGCAGTATCGATCGTGTAGCCTTTCAGAGGGAACATTTCCAATTTTTTTTTCAAATAATTAAAGTATAATATTTTACAGCCTGATAAAATTTACAGGGACCCTTGGCAAGTAATTATAGTGCTTCTTTAAAAGAGACCCCATAAAAGATGCATGATTAGAAAGTTAAGGATCTGGATAGAATTACAACGATGTGACAAATAATTTACAAGCGATAAACCATCCCAAGGAGAGGGGGAGGGTGATTAAAAGAAAAAGGGGGAAAGACACATTAAACTAACCGGTGATGAAGTCTCACAATTAAAATAATAAATTTCCCCCCTGTGTTTAGTGTTAAGTTTTTGTAACTACAAGTTGCTGTGCTTTGGCTAGAGAAAAGATTCTTTCTGGGTAGAAAAGCTCTAGCCTAATGTTGATGTGAGGCATTTCTTTTCATCAAAGGTTGTTCTGAATTTGGCACAGTAGCTTTCATTTTATTACACGCTTAAATAAATATTCTGTATAGATGTTCTGCAGTACTAATGATCCCTAAGATTGTGGAACAGTAGCTTGGAAGATTTTTATCTGCCTCCAGATGTTGGCTGAACTCATTTTTTATAGAGCACATTTATTAGGTTTCAGCTGAAAAAAAAAAAAAACCAAAAAACCTCACCTGATGGATTCCAGCTCAAAACACCCCCAGATTTGGGGAAAGTGCAGGTTTGCATGTGGATTTGAATTTTGATGGTATGGCCTATATGTACAGGAGATGAAGGGCAGCTGGGACAAAATGAATAAGGGGGGGAAAAACCTTCATCAATTTTTTCACACCTTAATCACTTCCCCTTATAAAAATACCAAGGTCAAAGGGTATATTTGTCCCAGTGCTAACAATCATTATCAGCATCAGGCCTACAGCAAGTAACTGCTGCAACCATGACAGGTGAACATCAGCTGTGCTGAGCCAGGCAGGTTGTGGGGGTCCCAGCTCCCATGAGAAAATGGAGAGCACATGTATAAAATAGGCCTCCCTCACAGGGGAAACAGTGATATTGGCCGGTGTGAAAGTCCTTTCACAACACAGGGCAATGCAAATCATACCTTACACCAGGCTCAAGTGAGCAGCAGAGGGTCCATGTGGATTTTCCCACTCACCTTTTCCCTCACATGGACAACAAGATTAGTAATAACCCAATCTGTAAAGAAAATTTCATTAATTTTAATTCACAGAATCATAGAATGGTTTGTGTTATAAGGGACATTAAAGATCATCCAGTTCCAAGCTCCCTGCCATGGGCAGGGACACCTTCCACTAGACCAGGTTGCTCCAAGCCTCATCCAGCCTGGCCTTGAACACTTCCAGGGATGGGGCATCCACAGCTTCTCTGGGCAACCTGTTCCAGTGCCTCACCACCCTCTCTGGAAAGAATTCCTTCCTGATGTCCAATCTAAATCTACCCGATTTCAGTTTAAAGCCCTTGTAAAAAGTCCCTCTCCAACTTTCCTATGTTGCCTCTCTCTCCTGGAGCAGCAAGACCTCTAAAGACACTGTCAATGTTTTTCTGATCTACAGAGCATGGAGAATGATTCCTCACCAGATAATCAGCTGCATCCCTCTTCACTTTAACAAAGGTATGTCTCCTTTGAGTCAGTCTGTATTCTTATATTATATATACAATCTATTTATATTTTTATGGGGTCTTATGTATAGATACATTTTGCTTTGACAATTCCAATTAATATCTAAGAAGCTTGAATAACTTTGTGAGAAAGGGATTTTTCTGCCCTGTTAACACATGAAGTAGCCTGCAGCCTTTTTAAAGGTGTTGCATTTTTATTCCTTTCGTAGCTGTCTGATGTTGCAGCCCCATTTAGTTAGTGGTAACCTCACATCAGAGAATCTGAAATGCTCCACATCCTGGCACTGGGGATTTTACTCTGGCTCTTTTGTAACTAAAGAAGTTTTGCAAAGCGAAAATCGAATTCAAGTCAGGTTGAACACTGAAGGGGTAGGAGCATAAATTTGACACAGGGTTGATTTTAGTGCACTGCTGATTTATCCTGCAGTAATTGCAGAATCAAGCACATTAATCAGATTGATTTGTGCACATCTGTTTTTCAAAAAACCAGATGTTGATCAGATGAAAAAGAAGTGCAATTCTTCTTACACCAACTGACGTACATTAGGAGTCAAATAGTTGAAGGTACCTGCAATAAATGCCCATGGCAACGAGAAAAGAATGATACCTGAGCTCTCATGTTCCTTAAGAAGCCCATTTTGGGGCTCACTTTATTAAAACACTCATGTGAGTGTACCCAACTTTTGTTCTTTATTGGTAACTGAAAGGGCATTCAATAGTTCTGTGAGACTCCTGGTGAGACATAACCATCTCTTCTCATATCCTATAACCCTGGGGAAAAAAAAAAGTGGAAAGAAAATGGAAATAGTATTATAAGATCTTTCCTTTCTGAGCATATCTGATAATTCCTCTTTAAACCCCTTTACTGGGGCAGGCTGTGATTTATTTGCAAGTAACAATGGATTAACAAGAATTAGAATAAAGTGGATTTTTGCAAAGAAAAGTCAAAATTACTCTACTTCTCTAGAACTAGCAAAATGCTGTGGGCTTAACACCTCCTGAAGATGAACTGAGGAAATGATTTCAAGGCCCTAGTTGTCACTTGCAATATCAATCAGACTTTACCTTCCCCATGGCCCAAGTGTAGTACAGTCAGCGAATAAAATCGGAAAGAGAGAAACTGCAGGAGAAACTACAGAGATTTCCCAAAGAAACACCTTTTCTGCGTCTCTCATTCTAGCCCTAGGATCCAAACGTTGTAACCCCGTTGCCATATTCTTGCGGTTTGTTGAGTGGAAAATGCACATGTGTTCAAACAGCTGTATTGTTAGAGGCTCAAACCTAAATGTAGTGGAACATCTGTAGGACAAGGGAGAGGTGTCAACTGAAGTGTATAAACCGCGAGCTAATGATACGGCGCTGTGTTGACAAAGCCTTCTGTTGGAGCTGAGATTTTCCTCAGCACAGGGTGGCAGGCGGTTCGACATTTTCCAGATGTTCGGAGGGACACCTTCTGTGGGATTTCTCGTGCTTTCCTGCCCGCGCTTCACACACTGAGATCCCCGGGACTTGAGAACCGGCTTCTCAGCCTCCCTGTAGAAGCAGATTGCAAGATCTCACCTTCTGGGGCTGTTTGTTAGCACTGTGTCTTCTGAGCAGCTTGAAAGTGGAATTCTGTTCCTCTTCAGTCCTCTTCCCTCAGAAGGATTGATGCAAGGGTGAGCTCAGGGGTAATGCATGCCCAAGGAGCTCTCACAAAGGAATCATGTCCAGAATTTTTTGAATGAGACACAACTGTCATGCTCTGAAGCCAAAAAGCCTCTGGTGTATGCAATAAGCATATTCAAAAGACGATGCGTTTCCAGTTGAAATATACACATATCCCTCCCTTTTTTTTTTTTTCCTTGTGTATTCTTATTTGCAAGAAATGGAAAGGTACAATTGCAGAGCTAAAAATACACTTGTTAACCACCAGCTATAGAAGAAAACAAAGAGTAAGCTAACATAAGAACAATATTTCATCCTTGGAAACCTGTGCTTGAGATGATCCCAGCATTAAAACTGAGCTCTGAGCTTCCCCATATTCTGGGAATGTTCTGATCCAGGGTTTGGCTTCAATCTTTGTGTGAGAGCCATGTGCTAAGCTCAGATCCAGACTGGAGTCTTCCCAAAATCTGAGGAAGTTCAGATCCAGGGTTTTGGCTTTAGCCCATGTCTAATTCAAACCAAATTGTCAACTAGATTCCAAGTGGAAATGAGTCAGAAGGCCTCATCTTAGCAGCTGATGAGATGTCCACACTGCATAACCACCACGTAGAGTTTGGCAGCCAGCAAGGGCCCTGACTCAGGAGCGAAGAGCACGGCTGCACCTGTGGCTTGCAAAGCTCTCACAGCCCTCAGGACCACTCCGTGTGCTCAGCACTCACACCACAAGGGATGCACCTTAGAGGAGGTGATGGGTCTGCTCTCTGCAACACCTGGACTTCATCCAGGTTATGAACAACAAGCCTTAACGTGTTTAAATGAGGACTCGGCGTCAATCATGACAACCCCCATTACTTGGCAGGGACGCTGTCCTCCTAGAACCATGCACAGTGATCAGTTACTCTGTGCTCCTGTCTTTCTACTGGCTCTCCCTTCTTGCTGCTGGGAGTCTCCTGTCTGAAGCTGTCATCCCTTGAGAAACATCTTTATCCCAGTGCACTTGGGAGGACTTGATGAAATGCACAAGATTCCCCTGCATGCCAGCAGAGTTTCATTATGCTGTTTTCCCTGGCAGATTTAAGAGGAGTGTCTGCCTTGTCCTGTGGCATTTACTTACTGCATCCTTCCCGCCTGAGGACCCCTGTAGACTTGCACTGACGGGGACCTGGAATGAACACATTAAGGATTGCTTCCATACATCATCGTTGTGATTTCAGAAACTACCTATTCTGAACACCACACTCTGCATGCAAAGAATATCTCATCCCAGCCTCCATCTACTTGCAAACAGCAATAGCCAATTTTGTCATTCTTGTACAGCACCCAGTAGCAATTTTGCCCTGCTTTGATTATTAGCAATATTTATTATTAGCACGGTAATAATACAATCAGACCCTTGCTGTGCTAAGTGCTTTGCAAATGTGCAGAAAGGCAGTTTTACAAGCTATTCACTCTCGTGACCAGAGACTGCAGCGGTGACGAGTTGGGCTGCTTTCTCTCAGTTGCAGAGAGAACTCAGGGAGGGAGATGACAACTTCTCTAACTGCTCCTGCCCCCACTGCCTCTGTTCAGAGAAAGAAGGAGGGAAAAAGCAGTGTTGTGAGAAGAAAACATACACTTGTCAGAGAAGTTTAAAGAAGACAGGACCTCTCCTTTTTATACCCAATATTTCAACTTTTTTAGTGAGAGAAAAATCTGTTGCACCCAAGATTTCGTTGTTCCCTTTGTGCACTCCTAACACATACAGGACTAAGAAGATGCCCATCATATATTTTTAGGGGAGCCAGAGTGTTTTGGGCTGGCAAGCAGTCACCATATGGTCAATGCGGAGCTCTGCTTGTGCACAGCACCTTGTCCCGGAGTGTGCGGAGCAATTTCTTTAGTGCAGCTGATAACAAGCAGCGTAGCTCCCTCCACAGCTCTGACCTGTGGTACAGCCAGGCACCGCTCTCCGAGGCTGTTGCCCTTTGGGGGCAGAGAAACTCCTCGCTGGAGTCTGTGCAACGGGGGCAGATCCTGGAATTGCCCATCATGGCTCCCACCGAGAGAGGGTCAAAGAACTGTGCTTTCTCAGTGCTTTGCCTTCCAGGAAAGAGTTAATGAAAAGTCGCTAGGCATAGAGTGGTGTTTCTTATGGAATCACGTGTTCTGAGAATAATGCAAGCAAACTACTTTCGCAACGATACTGAGGTCACTCGACCACAAGCCTCCAGCTCTATTATATGCGAGAGAGAGATGCTGGGACAGAACTCTGGGCAAAAGATCTCATTCGTGGGAATCCTGTCAAACCTCTGCAAGCCTGGGAGACACCTGGAAGAAGATAAGCGTGATAATTATTTTCTGAAATAAGGGGCACTTTTGTTCTTCCCTCCACCCGCCCCCACCCCATAGCAAGTCAGCAGCCTGTTGTGGTTTCGTTCCACGTGATTCCTTGAAGAGAGACAAAGAAATGCAACATCCTATCGGAGTGAATCACATAACTTGGAAATGACCTGATTCACACGTTTTTTCCATTCTCTGCTGCTGATGTGAGTTTTAAAACAAAAGAAGAAATAATAGGTTCTGATGTTTAGTCTGTGAGTTGTTGGAGTCTGTGCTCTATTTTCCAGCTGAAGTTTAGACACAGGAAAACACTTTGTTTTTCTGAAGAGCCTTCTTTTCAGACATGACTGGATGCCTGCACAGGGCAGATGCTCATAGGCATTTCAGGGATCAGAAAAGTAAACCACAACACTTATGTCAGTGTGACTCCAAGATATGCTCAGGCAGATCTGGGCCCTGGTTCCCCTTGAAACAAACAGGGGAACTGTGGTCACAGGTTGCAACCAGAGAGTTTAACACGGGTTGTGCTCCTGTCTGGATGACACTAGCAGTCTGCCTTAGCCCCCAGCATTTATGACCCAGATGAGCCCTTTGTTCCCCAGAGGGGTCTCATCACTACACATCTGGTTTGAAGAGACACACTTCTTTGCAGATATTATTGCTGCTTTGAGAAATAAGCCGCAAGTGTCACACTGGACATTTATTTGGGGCAGGGATTGTCTTTTTTTTTCCTTCTTATGAAGCATCAAGTGTGGCCTCAGTAAAGAGATACTCCACAGATACAAATAAGAAAATGGTATATTGCTGTATCTAGTTGCATAGAGAAATCTAATTGATTTCTTACTGCACAGAAAAATCTTCCTGACTGTGACACTGAAAGCCCAATGCTGTAGCTTCTTGGGTCTGACAAATTTATGTCAAAATATTGGTCTTCATAAGCAGCTGAAAACTTCCAACTGACAAAAGAAGGACCCAGGCTCCCTGTAACTAAAATAAAGTTGTATAAGGACCTCATTAGAGGAGTTAGCCTGACATAGTAACTGGACACAAGATCTGGAAAACAGGCAGAGTGCATGCCAATTGCTGCCTTTGCTTACCTCTCTTTCAGTGATTCACTTAGCCATTCAGTCTGAAACATATATATTTTATATATACAAAAAAATATAACTTTCAAAACCAGTGGGAGCCCCGCAGCTGGCATCTGCCCAGGTCCAGTGTGCCAGCTGCTGCCAAGTTGCTCTTTTCATAGTTTATTGGAGTCAGTTACACATGGGTGGGCCAGGAAAAGAGGAGGAGGGAGAGAGACAGGAAGAGGGAGGGCAGCATTTCCCCCCTGCCCTCTTTTTCTGTAGTTTGTTTTATATTTGTCATTATTATATAACTTTGTTTGGGCTTCCAAAGTTGTTGGCACTGAGTTTGGTAGCAGCCCTGCCTTCCTTCCGTGGAAAAGCCAGAGGGTTGGTTCTGGTTTAGGTTTTTTTATTATTATTTTGTTTTAAAAGACTTTCTTCTAGGACATGTGCCACATGTTTGGAGCAGTAATTGTTCCAGATGTGCTTGAGCTAAAAACCTGAGTCTAAATTAGTTGGAAACTTGGAGAATTTGAAATGCGGCTTGCAACCCGTCTCCAAAGAGACTTTTCTCCTCAAATGGAGATGCCATCCTCCAAATTCACCTCTGTGTCTGATCGACCTTTTCATTTTAGAGATCACCCAGGTCAACACGGATAATAAGATCACCAGGTACAGCCAAGCTATGCCCAGGCTGGCTGAATAGACAAGAGCTGGATGGAGAGACAAGGCGGTGAAAGGGTTTGTCCTATGTTAAGGAGAAATGGGCACAATCACAGAACAGTAATATCTTGGGTATTACGACCTACAGCCCAGTGGTCTAGGTGTGCTGTTTCCTACCCAGTCATTTTACACCACTGGCAGCGAGAAAGTCCCAGCAGATCCCATCTCTCCCAGGGCACCACTGTAAACAACTCTTGGTTTGTACATTGACACTGTGTGAGTGTAACTGAGGTCAGACTTTTCAGTATTGTCCTAAATTGGACACTTACTGGCTGAAATCTTCTAGCCACAGAGTACAAGATCTCCATTCTGTAATATTTGGATACTACTTGCTTCAAAACCAAGAGTTCTTGTGTCAATGGCTTCTTGGATCCCTGCTGCATGTGACTCATATTCATATCTAAAAGAAAGAAAACTAGATTCATTCATTTTCAAAAATAAAGCCTACAATGAAGTAATGAATGAAGGGGACATAACATTGTTTGCAGATGACTAAGAGTTTATGGTTAATGTGTGGTCGTTTGCACAGCCCCAAAAAATAACACCTGCTGCCTCCCACATGGAGGAAGAACAGACGTGTTGGTCTACACCCCATAATCAGCTGTAGATCTGTTCCCACAGTGTCTATCGAAAGACCCACTTCAGTGCAAGGGGAAGCAAACAAGTTGTGTTTTCTCTGAGGTGGGAACTCATGTTTTGCATGAAATAACCCTTCCTGCATGGCCATGAACCTGGAGGTGATAGAGTAGGTATTCTCTGGAGTTGGATGGAATGAGGTGGAATGGGGTGGGGTGGGATAAGCAGTGGCAGGCAGTTACGTTGGGAGTAGAGGGGTTGTGTCAAGTTCAGCTGTAGCTGGTCACAGTGATGAGCCCAGTGTTTAGAGGGGAAAGAACAGATCATACAGGGCAGCACAGAAGATACAACTGGAATCCATGCCATCCTTCAGGTGAGCTGGGAGGAGCAGAGGACTGAGAGGGAAAATGCTGCATCCAGCTCTGTAGCTGGCAGTCATGGAGCTTCACTGATTCAGATGTCTGAGGACTGGTTCGGTCTCTGCAAAGGTCTCAGGGAAGAGGAGGAGCAATCGTCAGCTGAATGCAAGTGCTTAAAAGGAACAATACAGCTTGTTCAACTTCCCCTTGAGAACAGTGTTAACTGTGGACAAATTACCCAGAGGACCTTTTACAGACATTAGATACCACCAAGAGGGGTTGTGTTGTCAGTCCTTCCTGCTCTGACAGACTGTGGTGTGTGTGTCTCTGGTGACTTGTATTTTCATTCCAGGTATTTGTGTTTACTTTTTTTTAATTTTTTTGCAAGCACTTGGAGTCACTCAGGGAGCTATTTGTGGGGCTGAAATAACATCAGATCAGACCTTCTCACGGTTCTTCAGTTCCCTGGGAGTCAAAACATGGTGGAAAGACCAGATCGCACATTATTTCTGGCCACACAAATTGTACCCAGGGGAAGGAAGGGTAGAAGTCCATTAAAAAACATAATCATAAATATAAATAATGAGATATTCAGGTTGAGGGGGAGTTCCTGTGCAGTACGAATACACAGGTTAAGGATCAAAAGTTGATCACAATTACTCTCCTGGTTCCACGCATCTTACCTGCTGTTCTACAAGTTTATATTGTGTGATGGAGCTCGCCTTCCATTTCAGTACTAAAAATGACCAAGTCAAAGCCAGGTCCCATTTGTAGATAAACCCCTGTGTGAAGCTGTGTGGCTCAGGAATATGCCTGTGCTGTCAGATAAGTGCAGGTTCACACCTGAGCCAGGGATTAGATCCTTCCATCATTCATGTGTTAATGCACAAACCACTTAAAGAGGAGTGCTCAGCCCAACATCACTGTTAGTGGCCAGACCAGCCATGGCACATGCTGGTCACAGCCTGATCCTCACACAGAGCAGGAGCGAACCCTGTGTGCTGGCTGCACCCAGTGGATGGGCCTGGTGACCTCTCATTTAAGAGCTTTATACCCTGAATATGTGCGGTATCTTTGTCTCCAAGTGTCCTTCTAAGTGTAGTTAGGGTGGAATTCATCCCATTAAACTTCAGATGTCTGCAGCTGAGCTAATTACCCTGGGCTCTGTGTGTAATCAAGGGAGACAGACAAGTATTTCTAGGGCTACCACCTATTTCCTTCTAAGAAGGACATCTAAAGAGGTCAGAAGAGTCGTGCTTTAGCAGTGCTCTGTCCACTAATAATAAAGCCACACCAGCCAGCTAGCTCAGGTGTCATGTCTACAAAGTCTTACATAGGTTACTCAGACATATTTATACACAGGAGATATCTAAAGTGGTGGGAAACGTTTCCTATACTACGTGACTGAGCAGTGTGGGTGGAATGTATGAGGAGCTGGACACAACATGCCTAAATCTGTTGTTAACTGATGGTGTAGACGTACTCTGAGTAGATCAGTTCCTTTTCTGCTTCCTCCTCCAGCAGATATGGAGCGTCCTGGCCACCCCGCAGGTGTGCCTACTTTCCCATCACCTTAGGGTGACCCAGTACTAACAGAGCTGCAGGAGGAATGCTTACAGATCTATGCCCAGGAGCTCACCGGGTGCAGCACTGACCTCCAAACACAGAACTGCTACTTGGGAAAAGCCATGTGGCCTGAGAGACAGCTACTGCTGCACCCAATCTTCACACAACATTCAGCACATAGGCAGGAACTGTTCCTAGAATCAGAGTGATTTGGGCTGGAAGGGACCTTAAAGACCATCCAGTCCCACCCCCCCTGCCATGGGCAGGGACACCTTCCACTAGACCAGGTTGCTCCAAGCCTCATCCAGCCTGGCCTTGGACACTTCCAGGGATGGGGCATCCACAGCTTCTCTGGGCAACCTGTCCCAGTGCCTCACCACCCTCTCCGGGAAGAATTTCTTCCTGATGTCCAGATTCATGTTTATTCATGCTGAATCTCCATTTGGAACAAGAATAACTTTAGTAAGAACACCCTCTTTGGCTTCTCCTTTCACCTGGGCAGACTGTTTTCAGTACTGTTCTTTACAACACAAAAGCACATCAAAAGGTGCTAATTATGCAATGGACCTCCTCTAAAAGTGCATGTGTGGGGAAGGTCTGATGGACCTTACATGACTGCTGCTTCAGTGTGGATTTCTAGGAGGATCCATAGTCTGGTCAGCTTAAAAGGGAGTTGCAAGGATTTTTAACCCTTTGTAAAAGAGCTTCAACTTGCTTTGTTTCCAGGCCTTTCAGTGCTTTCGTGATGGGTAAAGCAGTAGGTAAGGCAAGGAAATGCATTCGCATTTCAGATGCAGCCTCAGCAGTATGGATCCTAAACAAAAAGGATAAGGGAGGGATTTTAAGTAACAGGCAGTGAAATGGTTCCAGTGACACTGCATTTCAAGGCCCGTGTGCACAGGTCCATCAGGCTGGTGAGGAGGGTAAGAAAGCAGAGACTGAAACAGAGAACAAAGCACCTCGGGCGGTAGTGCCCTAAAATGCCTCCTGCCCCAGAGCAGCTAGTCCAGGGCTAGCAGCACCAAGCACAGATGTGTACGGCTGAATGGGGTTATCCTGCAGAAATTTGATGTCATTTTGCATCACTGGAACAACACAAGGGGTTTCTTATGTGTGGAGCCATGTAGAAGCTAAACTTTCCAATGTAAAACAACTCCAACAGTTTTAGTACTGTATTTTTGCAACATAGTACACAGTAAAGGAAGTAAAATAAACAAAAGCAGGAGTGCTCGAATTAGGTGGAGAGAAGATGTAAATAGGGAAAAACAGAAAAAAAGAGGGTTATTGAATTATTGAAAAAATACAACCATGAAGGTATTGGAATTAAAAATGTTTGTGATTTAGGTCCTTTTATAGAAAGTGACTGGGAAATGTTAAAAAGCATAAAAAGGGAAACATATTTAAGAGACTGATAGGACTCGCACAGAAAGGAAAGTGTATCAGACTGAACAAAAATGTAACTGAGGAATCAAAAGCAATTCATGGCAGAGGACATTTCAGTTCCAAAGTGTTCCTTTCCAGAAAGATGCCACTAAATTCTGTAACAAAAACTCAAGCCCCAACCTTTGGTCTTGGCACACTCTTGTTTTCAAACTTCATTACCCCTAAAGTACCCAGTAGCCAAAACCACCCAAAACCAAATTTGAGTGTTTCTGCACTGTTCATTTCACTGAATGTGGGAGTTAGTTCAGGATTGTCCCCATTTCTGAAGATCTTGCCTTGACCTTCCCCAGGGACAAAAGTGCTTCAGCTCTTATGGAATTTTCATGTAGTTTTGCCCTTAGGTTTTATAAGCAGGTTGGCAATTAAGTTTTCCTGTCTTTGAAGTCAGTATCTTTCAAGACAGGAGCTGAAGCCGTAACTCCATACCAGCCCACGGAGGAGCCATCTATTAAGGACTTTTGACCATGCGGCATAGCCATGCTGGGGACTGAGAAGAGGTCTGCGTAGCTCCTAGATGATGTTGTGAAGCCATTAAATTCTCACTTCTTCTCAGTGTTGTAACATTTCAAGCCATCAGTGTTTCACATCACTGAGACGAAACAAAAAGCAAAGCACTGTTCTATTACTGAGAAGCAATTCAACAGAATTGAACTGAAAAGTTTTCTTAAAACATGGGAAATAGCTTCATAATATCTGTTCTTAAGAAACTTCTACTGGAGTGCAACAACCCACCCCGTACACACGCTCTGATCTCACAGATTGCTGACATGGGCATGAAGACATCCCAGGCTGGAGGAGCAATGCAGTGGAGGCAAATCTGTGGAGTGAAACTGCTGGTGATGGGAACGTGACCTCCATATTCTACATGTTTGGGGGCCTATTTTGCAGTAGATCTAGTCCATTAAACTGGATTGGAAGTTCATTAGGAGTTTAAGCCCTTTGAATGCACATCTTTTGGTTTACATTTCCCCCAAAATAATCTAGTTTGTGCTCTTCAAGACTGTTGTGCTTTTCAAACCTAAGCCTAGTAAATAAAGACATTTGGGAGATTTCCTTCAAAAAGGAGTAATGAAAATGTTAATGCAGATGCATCCATTGTATTAATAGCTGGTTAAGTATACAGCCCAAATACACATGGATTAGAAAAGGAAGGGGTTCCGTCTGGCCTGGCTTCCATAGCTACAAAAAAGAGCCTCCTTTAAATGCCAAAGGTGTATTTGTGAGAACACGGCCTCATTTAACAAGATCAGGTTATGAATATATGAATAATCACCAGAGTCATGCCAACAGTGCCTTGATTATATTCCTTACATGCAGAAATTATTGTTTCAGGCCTCATTCACATTATGAATACACCCATGATGAATAACTGTTAATTTAATTGTTTCTCTAGTAAAAATAGAAGACAGCTTGGTCTCTTCCTTGTTTATTGAAACAAGTATTTTCATGAGCAAGAGAACTAATGAATTTTGGTTTCTCATAATGTGTACCATGTGGTTTCCTGACTTACTTGAAATCTAGGAGAGCTGCAGCATCAATGCCTTCCTCATTAAGTGTGTATGTGAGAAGGAGGGAGTTTTAAAATTCTTTAAACATGGAGAAAATCTTTTGAGGCACCTGTAAGGGAGGGAAAGCTTCACTGAGGAGTTGAATCTGTTGTCTAAGAATAAAACTGAGCCAAGATGGAGCCTCCAGTACCCTGTATAGGCACTAGCTGGGATCTCTCGCTGTCCTCCATCTGCTCACTCCATTTTTACAAAACCTGTATGAACCGAAAACCTTGGAGACCTTTACTGTTTTATGAAATTTGGTTGCAATTGACCAATAAGTTCAAATGTTATTAGAGATGGCTGACAGATGGATCCTGGTGCAGAGCAAAGTTTGCATGAGCTGTGTATTGTTAGGGATGTGCACAGAAAATAAGCCTGCATACACCAGGTGAGGGGGGACCTGCAGTCCCTGATTCTGGGGAAATCAGCACTTAGCTCATTTTAGACCTGTTCAGAGATTCCAGTTTGAACAAAGTAACTCTCCTTTTGCACTGAAGCTACACAGATGCTCTTCCATCTGCCCATTGTCATGGCACCAAAAATGGAAATGCTTTGCTGCAGCCTCTTGCCTGTTTACTCATGCTGTGCAGCAGCAGAGCCTTAGCAGTGCCTTTTCAGATATGTGGATCAAAGCAGGAGGTCACTGCGGTCAGCGAGCAGCCTTGGTTACCACCACACCCTGCCAAAGCATTCTTCCTTCTCCTCTGCTGACAGTGACAGTCAAGGCTGACTCCCCGCATGTGACTCCCCCGCCATCCCCTCCCCACCACAGGTTTCTGGTCTTGCACAACTAAGACTACATATTGCATGGGCAAATTTGTCACACTGCAGGCCAAGAGTCCCAGTAAACATTTCCCTTTTTTCCCATCCTCTGCCCCAGCACACAAGTGCACCCACCCACTAGAAGCTCTGTTGTGATGCTGGAAGCTTTCCTATGCCCTGCTTCCTCCGGACCTACACAGCAAACATGTTAAGAGATATATTGCAAAAATCGGAAGGCTAAAGGTTGTCCCCCTAGATTTGTCATAGGCAAAGAAACGTGAATTCATTTTTCCAGGAGTTCTTGAAAGCTGAGATTATATATAATTTAAAGTAAAAGAAAATTGGTGTGAAGCAAATAGCTCTTTGGAAAATCTTCAAAATGCAATAGATATCAACAGAATGTTTCTACCACTCTCGGGAAGTACTGCCAGCCCACATCTTTCTGCTAACTCCTAATGGGTCCATTAACTACTCCTAAATAATGATGGAAACCATATGGGTGCACAGGTGGTCTCTCAATAAATACCAAATGAATTCAGTATGATCACCATTAACACAATTAATACCCAGCCAATCTACAATGATGGAACTATTAAAATTAAGCGCTACTATATTTCCTCAGTCCCATGGCAACTTTACAATGGAAACAAACAAAAGGCTAGAATTAACTTTTTTTTTATTATTATTACAGTTATTTGATTTTATTTACTTACAGGCGGGTTTTCGGCTTCTGTGTCATCTGCAGCGTCTTTTCTCTGCTCTGTGCATCTTGAGTAAGTTTTGACTCTAAGAAGAAATAATTTGGGGAGAAATAATTAAAAACATGTAACTAGATAAATGTTTGTTTATTTTGGGGGGAAAATTACATGTATTCGGGTGTTGAAGCAAAGTGCTTCCTACTTTCTGCAGAAGGCTGTAAACATGAGCAATGAATATGAGATTGCCACAGCTGCTCTTTTTATCATCTACACCGTGAGTTCATCGCTGTTCCCTGATGTGACTATTAGTGTGGTCGGGATTTTAATTTTTTTTTGTATTTGTACTGTTCCAGCATATATGGTGGTCCACCCAATTGTCAAAGGAAGAGGAACGTGTTCATAAGTGACCTTCTGTAATGAAATGCCTGATGTAGGCCCACTATCGATACGGTATTTTGGCTTCCTAAGAAGGAAGAATTATGGTTTTTTTTTTCAGAACCAGACCACTAACCTGAGTTAGTTCAGATTCAGTCTCCTTTTTCAGGTTTCCCTTGAAATCAATAGCTAAGCTCCCTTGAGTTGAGCAAGGCAGTATCGGTTCCAAAGTCTGTGTGGTCAAGTGCAGGTCAAATTGAACACCCTGGCTTTTGTCCATCTTGACAACCGATGACAAAGGGGTGCTTTAAATTTTGCAAAATTTTGTCTGTTTGGTTCTAGAGGCTATTTTATATAAATCACTAATGCCTGGTTTGTGGGAGAAGATTCAGAGATTAAAATTTTGGATCTTCTCTAACCCTACTACAGCTGGTCTTTTTTCTGCAGGGCAGGGGGGTCAGAGAAACATTGTCGATGAGCAAAAAATTAGTATGGCAAAAGTGTGACTTGAAATCAGTGCATTTCACCACTGGGGCTTTTGTTAGAAAACTAACATCTCATCAGATTCATATGGCAGTTCAGTGGGAGTTTCGGGCTTGCTGCAGCTCATGCCAAGTTAATGGAGATGTTTCTCAAGGCATGGGTGCAAGTCCTGTTCTGAAAACCACAAAAGACTCCTCTTCGGTGCTGCAATTAATGAGATGGATCCTTTATTCTGTGGCTGGAGAGATCCCAGGACAGCTTGAGTTTCAGGATGCACTTTTGGATCTGCTCTGCTGAGCTGGACCAAGATTTCAGCCTTAAACTGTCCCCATGGTGTTTGATTTTCACAACTCCCCTGTGCTCAGGTCGAACCTATCTGGCAAAGCCAAGAAGACTCATGCAACCCCAAACTGCCTATGATTACACTTGCGTTTAATATTCATTGTGTCCTTATACAACACACCCTTATTTCTATTCATTACACCAGATTTACACCCAAGGAAAATATTACTCAGAACAATTAGAGTGAGGTTTGGGTAAGTTGTGCACTTGGAACTTCCCTAAACTGCAGTTCTATGAAATATGTTACGTGTGGAGCACAAAGCTCGTTTCACAATTCCTTGCTAACTTTTCTTATAAACTGTCTTGCATATAGATTGCTCTTGAGTAAGTGTTTCTGATTAACTCCAAGTATCAATGCTCTTGTTCTTGCATAGAAAAGTCTGTGTTTCTAATTTGAATAACATAATTTCAAAGTGTATTAAGGTAAATAGGGACAATGCACTCTTGTTCCGGAACTCAAATGCCCATGAAGTTATTCATCAATCTCTTTTTCATTTAAATTCACACTTTACCTTAATTTGTGTTTCAAATGCAGATGAGGCCTTAATTAAATAAAAATTCAGCAGATGGTTTCAAATTCTCTGTTCAATTTACATTTCATGTACCTTTCTAAATGCTGGACTTTATCATCGGAGCCAGAAGTATTAGACTTCTTCTTTTAAACAAATGCATAATAATTGGCAGGCTAGAGCTGTCCATACAGGAATAAATTATTGATTACTAAATCTTAAAAGCCTCGAGTTCATGTATACATTTCAATAAATACCCAAAACATTCTCTGAAGCTTCAGAGATTAATCAAAACTCAAGTGTGTACCAGAGGTTTGGTTCTTTTTCAATTAAAAAATATATATATATATTAAAAATTGCAACATTAGGCAGGTTTTATTCCTATGCTTTTTGACATCTTTGATCATCGATGGGTCTGAGAAGTTAATTTGAAAAAAATGCCAAATGACTGGGGAAAACAATTCATTTAACAGTTTTGATCTCTGGAAAAAGTTGCTGTAGAGTTGTATTCAAGCTTAGCAGAGGACCTGAGTGACTCTGAGTATGTCTTGCTTCATCTGAATTTGTTCACTATTATGAACTGTGAAAAAGTGAGAGTGATAAGCAAAACTGCAGGGCAAAACCCCACCTTCTATCGTCTCTAAATCAGGACTCTGCCTAGTGAATAAGTAAAGATATCCCATCCTGCTCACACTGGGTGTTAGGAGAAAACCAATTTGTTCTATAGCAGCTACCTCCTTCAGAGGAAATAATGAAGCAAACGAAAGCACTGCCTGTCCATTTATGTTACATTTGAGTTGTTTGTGTGAAATTCAAAAAGCAGCCTTTCTTCCCCTGTTCCTTTTTCCTAGGCATCTACTGTTGCCCATGACCTTACTGGCTGCACGCTGATAAAATTAGGCAGCTTTTCTCCTTCTCACGTTAGTTTCCCATTCAGCTCTGATTTACAAGCTCACGTATATTCACTCTGTCATACAGGCTTTTCTACCTCTGCATTGCTAACCATATCACTGTATTACTCAGAGCTAACTCATAAATTGCTTCCTTTCAACTTCCTTCCTTTGCATGTTGTGCAAGGGGAGCAGCCCTGCGGCGTGTCCGTCGGTGGAGATTCCAATTTTACACCCTGCAGCTGTAGATCTCCACTGCTACCCAGCCTGCAGGCTTCATTTATTTATTTTGAAATAGCCTCAGCAAATGTGACAATATTTGTGTATTTCAGCAGCCTGGGGAAAAAGAAATCCAGCCAGCTTCTCCTTTTAAAGAGATAGCCCCTTCTGACTAATAAAACTGTTAATAAAAAGCCTGTTGATGCTTTGCAGATGTCCCTGAGAGCTGAACAGTGGGTGGGCATAGTGGAACTAACAGGTACGGGGAGACAAAATTTGGGTCAGAGAAGGGATTTGGTGGCTGCTAGAACTAAACGTGAGTGAGAAGGGTGTCGGCAGGATCCAGACAGGGTTTGCGGTTAGGCAAAGCTGCAGCGTTTCAGTTGTGTGACTGAAGCAGGGCTCTGGGTTTTGTTTGCAATTACTAAAATGTCTTTATTTGTTTTGACTGGAAAAGTGTTCCTTCTGAACAGTGGAAATGTTATCAGCTCGGTTGTCCTCGTGAGATTTCTAGTATCTGTGGGTATATGCGAGAAAACATTTCACAAAGCAAAGTTCCTCTTTTGGGATCATGGGATTTGAATTGCCTTCTGGGGCCCTTGATGTTCACAACATCTGTTGGTTGTATGTTTGAAGTTCCAGTTTGGACCTGCTCTGGGCTCAGATAAAAGAGGAAGAGCATGATGTTATACTGACGGAGGGTGCCTGGCATGAAATCTTGAGCAGTGACTCGTAGCAGGGAGCTGTGTTTTGTCCCTCTCTTAAGCGAGAGGAAGAAGACACATTTGGGGAGCTCCAGGCCTGCAGGCTGCAAAGATGTCCAGATTTCTACTAGTGTCCAAAGTCTCTAGAAGATTCGTCTCCTTCCTGAGCCAGGATGCATATAACACTATTGTCTTTGGTTTGGTGTGGGGGACTTCTCAAGTCTTGGTAGTGAATTGATTGAGTGTAGTAAACATTCCAACACTCCTCATTTCCCAGTTATCTCAGGACAGGCACACTGAAAAAAAACCATGTTGTCTCCTTACAGTGACTGTATTGAGAGTACAGACACACAGGGCTGAGGGAAAGCTCACAGACAGTTGCTGATAACTGTGCTGTACACGCTTAGAAGAGGATCGAGACCTGGTTGAGAGGAAAGGAAACATTCTGCTGCTCCTTGTCCTAGTGGGAGAACTCCCATGATCCGCACAGATCTTCCCCTCTCCCGCACGTTTCTGTTTGGTTTTGTGTTATTCTGTGACTGACATGGTTCCTCTCTCAGTTAAGGCTGTAAAGCCCTTACTCGGGGACTGGTACTTTATTCCCTGGGCTGAATACCCCTCTGCCACAGCTACCCTGCCACTCACCCCAGACCAGTGAGATCGGGTCACACTGACCGCAGTGACGGGCCACGTTACCTGGTGGGGTACCACATGCATTTTTCATTGGCATTTCTTCCTGCATCCGAGTTTTGACTTGCCAACATTTTATGCCTTTACAGTGCTATCAGCTCTTTTGGTTTGTTGATAACATGAAGGAGAGGAGGATCCGTGGGTACCTTCTTATTTCTAAAATGAAAGAGGTCGGCTACCGATACCTTTCCCAATTTTCATTCAGCCCTTGCCAGCTAAAATTTAAAGCAATTAAATTTGTGTGAAAAGGGAATGGAGAAAAACTGCATGAAAACTCACTGATTTTGCTCAGTACAGGCCAGCTTAATTTTGGAAACAGGATCATGAGAGCAATCATGATGCCAAGAGAGACTTTCTGAGGTGAAAGTAATTTTTTCCCACTGAATTTTTTCCATGATCTCTCCAATGTTGAAAATGTCACCATTTAAGAAAAGTGAGAGCAAGTCAGCTGTTTGACTCTTAAAGATGCCATCAGCACAGACACAGTTAAATTTGCAATGAGCTCTGTTGCAGTAAGAGATTTTGGGTGAGCCATTGATCTATCGAAAAGGGGGAAGTGAGGATATTCACTGCCAGATAAAAATAAGCTACTTGAGCAAGCGATGGCACAGTCTGTTGTGGTTTGCTTTCACGTGATACCTTGAAGAGGAAATAGAGGAGATGACTTAGAAGAGGCAAGGTAGGGCAACGCTCCTCAGAATGATTCATGTAACTTCAAGGCGACCTTTTTTTCTCACGTGCAAATTTTCCATTCTGTACCATTGACATGAGCAGAGAGGAAGAAAAGGACAGTCCATCTTGTACAATTCCCCTGCGCAAAAAGCCTGTGAATCAAAAAAATGGGCTTTGTTCTGACTTCACATAGCCACACTGAAGTATTAGCCTAGCTTGGTTCAAATGCTTTTAACCTAGACTCCCTGCAATATTTATATATATATAAATATATATATATACACACAGACGCTCAGATTTTAACTACTTGCCTTCCCTTGGCTCTTCCAGAGGGAAAAAAAAATATAGTTTAGGTATCTTGAGTGGGAAAGTTGCCTTAAAGCATGAATAACCACAGCAAATTATCCTCAGGTGTGTGAGAGGCTGCCCATAAGCAATGAGGACACGCTGACACTGGAGGGGTTTGCCAGTCCCCTTCCTGCCCTGCCTGCGAGTGCACAGCCGTGGGTGAAGAAGGGAGGTTCAGGGTGTGGACTTCACAGCGTGGAAAGGTAAAGCTTTCTCAATTGATGGAAATGAGAAGAAAAAAGGATTCAGGGGCTAAGAAAGTGTAAGTAGCACTCAGAGAATCAGGTGAGTGCCCACACCTGGAAGCCAATCTTCAGCAACGCTGCAGCATGGGCAGACACTAATCTGATAAAGGAGCATCTCGGTGAGGCTGAAGTATGCCTGGTTTCCCACCAGACCATCAGCAGCAGTATTTCAGCTTCTCGTTTTCTTTCTGATTTCAACCAGAGAGGAGGGGCTCAATTCCCTTTGAACGCCTTTTTCAAACAGATTTGGTCCAGCGGGTTATTTGTCCACATGTCTGTGGTTTGTGTGTGCGTGCGCATGTGTGTTCACACACGGGCAAGCAAATACACAGGAGGCAGAGAAGAAAAGAGGGCTGGAGGGAAAGTGGATCCGAAGTACGAGCTGTCTCCTTATTAAAGACATACCAGAGACTGTATGTAACTCCCGATAAACTCTCAGATCACCGCATGATCTATTTATTTCCCTTAGAAGCAACAAGACATAAGCCCTTGCTCTGATCCCACAGACTAGGAAGCTTGTACCAGTTCACAGCGAATTATTTGCCTTCAGAAGAAAAGGGTTCGAGGGCTCTGCCTGGATGGGGCAGCCTCTTGCTCCGCTGTTCTCTCGCCTGTGATTCAGCCTTCCCACAGGGCTTTTGGCCTGGCATTAATTAGGAGGCCTGCAAATGACGTTGCTTAAAATCAGAAGGAAAATCCAATATGGCAGCTTGGGTGGTTTTGTTGGGGTGAACAATTCTTGCCTCAAAGATACTGGCCAAACAATTAAGTGGTGGCCTGCTGTTTTCAATATCCCGTTCCTCTCTTGGAGCAGTCGTTGGCTGTGGGTCTGTTTTTACTCTCAGCTACACCCATGCTGGCCCACTGGAGAAATGAGAACAAGGTTTGGTGCCTAGGGCTGATCTGTGTGCCTTTTCACTTACTCCTGTAAGAGGATTATCAGCCTCAGCTTTTCACATGTCACAAAATACTGAGACGAGTTTAAAAAATAGAAGGCATTTTTTCCTCCAGTTAAAAAAAAAAAAGGTTAAAAGGTTCCATTTATTTGCTTATTGTTTTTGGAACCCACACAATGACAGCTTCGAAGTTCTTCTCTGTAGCTAAACACCCTCCTAATTTGATTACTGAAATAAATGAAGGCTGAGATTTCTGCGTACATGCTGGAGCTGGGGACTATCTAAAACTGCATCAAACCTCTCAGCTGCAGCCAGCACCACTCTACACACTCCGGAGCATCACTCCTGAATCGCACGCAGCCCGTGCAATTCCTTGGGCTGGTCTGCACGACACAGCACTGCAAAATCCGTCTTGCAGCCATGCAGCTGGCAGACAAGGAGGCTGCGATAGGAAAGGGCTGTCACTGGGAAAGCAAGCCTGCAGTCGATTGCAGAAATGGGGCAGTTACCTTTGCGAATTAAGCCCTGCAGTATCAGCAGCAGGTTCTCAGACAGCAGTCTGCACCCTCAACCCAGCATGCTGCTCCTCTCTCCCCTCTCCGTCTGAGGAGAGACAACACACTTCACCCTTTTTTCTTCTTCTTTTTTTCTCCCCCACAAAGAAAATCTTGCCAGGTCTGCATCTTTTCCCCTGAACTGTTTCCTCTTTCTAATGTTAAAAGCATATGCCGTACAGCTTAGTTTCATGCTGAGATGTTAACTCTTTTTCAATATTGGGTTTTATGTGGCTGTGTTAAGAGGTGACAACAGCTCCAAGGGCACTATGGGACTTTGTGGCATGGAAACTGTTTGTAAGGGACAGGACAGCTCTGCTTTGACCAGGTGAAACCGGAGGCTGCTTCCCCGAACTCCCACACACACCCCCCAGCATAAACTCACCCACGGGACGAGTCACAGCAATCCTTCCCTCTGCGTTTTGTGCATCTGCTAAAGGGTCTGTCGGCCTTTCGGTTCAGCGCTGAAGGTTTGTTTGACCATGTTGCCCAAGTGCCGAGGCTGGGCAGAGAGGTGGGTGTTCGAGCTGGGCGCTGCACCCTGCTGACCTGCTCGCGTGGCTCCCGGACGGGACCTGGGTCAAGCCCCTTTGGCTCCAAGTGTGACCAAACACAGTCGTGTTTGTGCCCAGCAGCTCTCACGGTGTTTATGGCCAGAGTGTCTGCAGCAGCACCCCATCACCCAGCTGGGGTACCCGTGGATGTCAGGGTGGGGTCTGGCACTGAAGAGCAAGGGAGGAATGAAAAGCTGCAGAATTCCCCAACCCAAGTGAAATCAGTTCAACCCTTTTGGCAAGGGTTGATTCAGCTATAGATGAAGCATTAAAGCTCTATTGGAAATCGCTTTCGTTTCCCAAATAGATGTTTGAAGTTTTGATTGGGGTTTTCTTTGTTCATCTAAATCATGATGAAAGGAAAAATCTGAAATTTCTTTGCAGATCTGTGATTTAAATATAAGGGGAAAGGCTGGGGCAGTGGAATGATTTCTTTTTTATGTTGACCCTTTATTTTTAAATGACTATATATTAATGTGAATTTCAAACGCAAGACTCATTTCAAACAGAAAATGGAAATTCTGCTTTTTGAAAAAGTAGAAACCACACCTACTGTTTTCTTCTAAATATCTTTTTAAGACAGGAATAAGAAACCAGCCTTTTCCCACAAAAAGGTCTTGTTTTCACTGAATTTGCATTTTTGACTGAAAGCCTTGTTTCAAAGTCTTGAAACTAGATCACGGGCAAAACAGTGTTTATATCTAATTGGCCTCAAGGAAGATGAAAACTCTGTGGGTGGGATTCATCTCACCTACTTATAGGTGTTTAGTCTAAATTATTCGTCAATAGTCAGCGGCACCTCCAAAGGGATATTCTGTCTATACTGGTCATAAAAAGCACCTGGAGAGGGAGCTTGCACTTGATACCCACATTTTCAGTGGTTAAAATTAGGTGAGAGAAATCCTATCCTCGCTGTTCACACTCTCTTGGCTGAGGAGAGAAGCCGAGCATCACAGCTCTGACGATTTCAAGCTGAGGCATGTTGGGAGAAGAAAAAGGAGATGGGTTCTTCATCAGTTTTTCAGAAAGAGACAGATATTTTTAGGTGATAGGAAATAGAACAGTTTTATGGAGAAGGAATCAGCTGAAGGAACAGTGGTTATTTCCATGGTCAGGTAAAACTTGAAAAATCTATTCTTTTCTAAATCACAGTAAAAGTTCCTGGGGGTTTTTTGGTTTTGGGTTTGGTTTTGTTTTTTTTTTTTCAATTCCAGTTGTAGAAGGATCTTTATTTTTTTTACTTTTCAGAGCAATGTTTATTTTTTTGCTCAGCTGATTTCCTTCCCCTTTTTTCCAGCAAAGTGTTTAAAATCTATTTTTAATGCTACATGCAAGACAGGTAATAACACCTGTACAACCTCCATGCGGGATGAAGTAACTGAATATGGAACAGTGCTCACATATTTTCTTTTTTTTAATTGTTGCTAAAAAGAATATGCTTTTTTTATTGTGGTTCTGTCTGTCCCCTTTTGCAGGGGTATTTGGCTTCTGTAATGTTTGAGCTGGCAGAACAATTTGCAAGGACCAGAACTATAAAGCCATTAGCCCTTTAATTTGAGAAGCAAGTCCAATTTATAAACAAAAATCTGCAGGTTTCATTTTCAGACAGTTACCCTGGATGAAACGGTGGCCTGTCACTGGAACATTATGGAAAGCATACGTAGTAAGTGAACACAGACTGTGCGAGGAGCAGATGTTTATGTGACAACTTTTCATAATCTCCAGGCATAAAGAAGGAAAAATACAGAAAGACCCCATCGACCAAACCCTGATCACTTTGATGAGCAACTCCCTTGAAATTTGTAGGGATAAATGCACAGAGGCAAAGAAAAATGTTACGTGCCAGCTTAGTGAGGGCCTTTGCACACACTTGACTGAAGAAGTAGGTGGTGGAAATAAATCTGATGCTACAGTGCTTTCTATGCACTGAGGATCT
Source organism: Eurypyga helias (assembly GCF_000690775.1). Classification (NCBI taxonomy): domain Eukaryota; kingdom Metazoa; phylum Chordata; class Aves; order Eurypygiformes; family Eurypygidae; genus Eurypyga; species Eurypyga helias. The sequence goes on from NW_010250597.1 coordinate 63,516, forward strand.
GGTGCAAAAAAATTTGGGGCTTCCTTGTGTATACTTGGAGTCTGATGGGGGGTATATTTTGTTAAGAGTTCCCCTAGGGGAAAAAAAACCAAGCAGCAATTGGTAAATTACAAAAGGTGGAAAAGTTTCTGGTTTTGGTTTTGTTCGTTTCAAAGGAAAGAATGAGAAAGATATATCTGCTGAAATGAGTAGGGTTTCTCTGTGGATTTATTTGAACTGCCCTTTTTTCAGGAGTCCTACAGCTGCTCAGCTTTCGGAGGTGTGGCTATATTCCCATAGCAGCATTTCCAGCAGGCACCACTCAAGAGCAGGAAGATTTCAGCACCCCGGAGCAGCTGCGTGTCCAGCTGCATTGCGCCTGCGGTCCCTACCAAGGCGTGCGGATGCACGGAAGGCAGCCCAGAACGGGTCAGCCCTTCGCACATTTGGCCTGTGCACAAGACACAGCACTTAGGGCTCCAAAACCATTTTGATCTGCTGCAGAAATTCTGTATGCCAGCATGCAAAATTTCTTACAAGAATGCCTCCAGTGCCCTCTCAGCTGACATGGGCACGGAAGAGGTAAAATGAAGTTTCCCTTCAAAGGCAAAGAGATCGCAGCTCTGGGAGAGCTCAGGGCTGCTCTGATGGCAAGACTCACAGGAGTCCTGCCTTACTGGAATCCAGATGTCTGGTCCATGCCTAAGGGTGACCGTTGCCAGGAGCTGGCAGTGTTTGGAGAACAGACCATTTTTGTCAGCTGGGATTCTCCGGAAAAGTATAGCTGAGACTTAGTAGGTCTGGTCTGTTTACGAGCTTGGAGATAAATGCATAATGAGTGTGAGTCCTCAGGATTAAACTTAAAGGCTACCTTTATTAATATAGTTTCGTGACATTATTTTTAAGAGTGCCTCTTGCAGGATGGATGTGAAGATTTTATTTCTTGGGAACAGGCCTAACGTCCATTCCATTTTCAGGGCAGACACATAATTCCCATTCATGTAAGTGCAAAAGATTCTCCTACTTCAAGGGAAGAACAGACCCTTTGGAGTTCTAGAGTATTATTTCAGACCCCCTGAATTCCTAGAGCAGTGGGAGCAGGCGGGGTCACTGTCATAGCTGTTCCATGCTGGTTTATTAGCCCCGTAACTCTGCCTCACAGCATAAACCTTGCTGCGGTGAGTTTTGACGTTGCACTGTATCAACCTGGGAGAGGCTTAGTTTGGTTTTTCTTTCCTTAAGGATATCTCAGTGAGCTGAAACACGAGGGGTCAAATCTGCCAAAACCAGGACTGCCTCCCAGAGGAGAGCCCACTGGTGATAAAGGCAAAGTTACGTGAGTCTGAGACCTGGCATGACCTACTTACTAGGCAAAGTTATGAGAATCCATGTTAGGACAGTTTGTTTTTCAGCCTGGTTTCTCATGGGAACGAGGCTTATGCAATCGTACTGTCTGTGTGTCTGTGTCTACATCCTCCTCCCCTCCCCAATAACTTTTGGACTCGTTGCTCAATTTCAACCTACTTTGACAGGGGGGTAGAGGTTCCAGGGGTGCTGCTGCTCCTGCAAGCCCTATAGAGTCAGTAGAGGAGGGTGAGTCTACAGGTGTCGACTGTGCTGCAGCAGGAGTTTGTGCGGCTTCAGACAGGAGAGAGCCGGAACAATAGGATAGTGAGGAGCAGCCTGTGCAAATGGCCTAACCTGTATAAAAACACGGCTTAACTCCTCCTCCCCCAGAAGCGGGGAGACAGAGCTCATGGCTTTGGGAAGTGCAGGACCCTGCTCAGTGCTGGAGCAGAGCTGGCTGTCGATGCCAGGGCACAGCTGCTGGTGGGTCCATGCAGTGCTGGGCTGGGCAGCGTGTCCTGCCCCTGCCTTTTTGACCTTGACTTACTCACGGGCGAGCCTCTCAAACCCCACTGCCTATTTCATTGCTCTTTCTGTAAAAAAGGTGAATTTGGGAGGTTTCATTAACTAACAACCTTTTAAAACACATGGAGTGAGGGCAGAGAAACATGCCTGCTGAGATCTGATGCACTGAAAGTGAGGTTACAGGAGGTCTAGGCTAAGGAGCTCCGCTGGGCTCAGGACCATCTGCCCTGAGCAGAAGTTTCCTCTGCCAGGAATACGAGCGATGTGATATTGCTGACTTCTGGCAGCATAATACTCACAAACCCAGGACAGCCCAGACTTCAGGGATCAGCACAAGTAAGGGTCTCATTCAGTTCTAGTGCAGACCTTTTTTACTTCCCTGCCTTCCTAACGATATTTTTCCAGTGCTGCCATGTGAACTCAGTTAATTACAGGGGAGGAAATTATGGCCCCATAGACTTCACAGAGAATATTCAGCATAGGTAAAGCATTTAACGATATGCAATTAAAACACTATATATCTAACCTCTAAGAAATGGTGGGCTGGAGTGGTACCACTTACAGCGAGCAGGTGATAATGAACTCCCTCAGTTGCAAAGGCATCATTTCAAAACTATAGCGTGAAGTTATTAAACATGCTATGGAAGATAAATTTTATTATATGAATGTACAGGAAAAGACACTAGATCAGGAAAAACCCTTGGATTTCTGGTTCCACATTTCATGCATGACAGCTTCTTTTGGCTCATAAATAACAACAGAAGAACACACATGAATATTTTCAGTGATTTGTGATCTCCTCCCCATAAATTCTCATTTTTGGGGATAACTGTGTTGCATGACTGCTAAACAGATGAGAAGAAAGAATGTTTCCATTTATTTCATTAAAGTTTCCCAAAAGAGCATGAGGAATTGGTATTTTAAACATCATATAGTTAGATAAAAAAAGTTGTAATTAATTAGTGGATTCTTTGGAGTTAGCGCAGGGGGAAAAAAAAAGACTCTTCTAGGACATAATCCAGGATGGTGATGCATATTGAGATGGTTATAAGCAGGCTTTGGGAAAGGTCAGTCTCAGACTGCTAATTTCTTATAGAGTGGATCCTGTAGAGTGAAGGATTTACAGAAAAAGGATGCTTGTATCTCTCAGGCTTCTCTGTTGTACCTCTCTGTGCCCTCCTACCTCTAGAAACTATAGCTCAAGGTCCAGTCTGTGTCCCCTCTGGGGTGATGGGTGCCTCAGTCAAAGCTGCATCACCTGTAGATGCTTCTCTACTAAAGACTGGTTTATAATGAAAACGTTCCCTCCTCTCCTGAGTGACCAATTGCTCTACAAGGGGCCCTCGTCTCTTCCTAAGTTGTGCAACTTGGTGCAGTGCACTCCAGATTTTCTCTACTTCCCAACCGGTGCAACTCCTTTGAAGTCAAAGGAGCTACTGTGATTTTAGCCCCATTGAGATACTCACTATGGAAGAAGTATATAAAAGACTACTGCTCACAGGGTGGAAGCTGCTGGTTTCCAGTTTCTCATTAATTTTTCACTTGTCTTTTATTTCAGTGGGTCTACACTCTGCTCCACCTTTGGCACAGACACAAATACTATTTTTTTTATGTGGTTCAGTGGGAGGAATGGTTTTGATCATTAAAAGCAAAGCAAAAATTATTTCAAGCAAAATTCCAGAGCCTCTTCTGCATCCATTTATCTTTCCATAGCTTCCTTAAAGCATTGCCTACTTACTCTCCAGGGATATGTGCTCCAACTGTGTTTCACCACATTTACAGGAGCAGTCGCATATGACCAAGGCTAAAATGTAACCTTAATTGCCCACAGATTGCTGCCATTGAACCCTGTTGGCACGTAGGGGTTTAAAAGTGTTGAAATGAGCCCAGTAAAAACAATAGGCAAGACAAAAACACATTTTGTTGTAAACTATCTTTATAAATATTAATATACTAAAATCTAAGGGAGTAAGGCTCACTTCTCTTGGAGAAATGTGTAATTTCCTGTAATCCTCTCCTTAAAATATTCCTGATTTGGACTTTGAATCAGCCAAAGAAGAGAAGGGTCTCTGGAGAACCCACCACCACTCCTTGCTGAGACAGGGCTTTGGAAAGTGAATCACTGCTGTGACTGGATCCATGCGATACGCGAAGGATCAATAAAGTTTTATGTACCTTACTCGCAAGCCTCGGGTTTTTGATTCCAGGTGTTCACATTAATCTGGGGCACAATGGAAGGAAGAAGTTGCTATGGTTGCATGGAGATGGCAGCGCAATCTGGACCGACTTTAGTCAGCAAGTGCAAGAAGTTTAATTATCTAAAATAATTGCACTTCTTGAAGCCTTTTATGCTGTTTGCTTAAGTCCGCTGAACACTGATATCATATAATTACTCCAGATAACTGAGGTCTGAGGTCTTCAGTGGTCAGTAACATTATGCTCTCTGAGGAAATCTCAGTGTTTGTACCTTACTGTCCCATCCCTGGCAGAAGTCAAAAAAATGAACAGCCTGGGCACTGAGGTGTTAAGGGAAACCATAGGACGACAGTACAGAAGTTCCTTTTAGATCTGAATTTAGAAGTGTGTGATCTCAGAGAGTAAAACTAGCCTTTCGCTCTTAAGAACAAATCCCTCCTAGGGACTGAAGAGTTTGCATGCTTTTGTAGGTTTAGGGCATCATTTTACCCCACAGCTTGCAGAAACTGTTTAATGGCACCTGCAACCATTAGAAATTATTACAGCCCTCAGACAGTCGTAATTGGGGACCACACTTTGTGCTGCAAGCGTTGCTCTATGGAGCTCCACTTTCCAAATATAACTCTTCAGTGGAAGGTTACCGAGAGCCACCTCCCGGCTCCATGATAATTTCCCTCCCTATAACGCGTCCCTTTTTGTTTCATCTGACATTTCTATCACCTTTAAGAAGCCTCATAGAGAAGGGGCCATGAGGTTTGGATGTAATTGGCATATGGATGGAGCTTAGGTTTTTTAATACACAGTTTTTATAAGACTGCTTTTATGTTTGCCTTTGCTCTTTGATCTCCACTTGAAAAACGTTTTTCATGGAGTTTGTTTGAAAGCACAAATAATCGCTTACCACAACTAAGGGCTAGCAAATAGTTCTTGAAAAGAAAGAAAACCAAAGGGAATCCATGAGCTGACAGAGATGCCTTGAAAGATGTTTTAGAAACAGCTTGTAACGGCACATTTTGCAGGACTGTTCATCAAGTTAATTCTCCTGTTGCGTTGGCATTCTTGGATATGGTAATAACAACAAGGAAGGCTGTAATGGATTTCTAAAATGGGAGTGTTTTAATAGATTTTAGCAAATTACATTGTATTCAATACTGTAGCGTTGTGATACGACACACTGCAATGAAAGATAAAGTCACTTGTGGACATAATCTGTGGTTCAGAAATAAATACAATGATACCCATGAAAGATGAGATTTAACTAATTATGGCCCTGGGAAGGGAGAAGCCCAGAAAACTGTAAAAAAAAAGGCTATCCTTGTGTGATAGAAACAGGAGTGGCCACAGTGGATGGGGAGAGCTATTCCAGTTTTCTGCAGTGCATTTGTAGCAAAAGCCACCCCTGCCATGGTAGCTGAGCTGTAAGTTGAGATACTCTGATGAGGGAAAGTTGCCTCAGGGTGACTCAGCATGACTGAAGGTCCCAAAACCCTTGAAGCAAGCCACACGTGGGGAGAAAGCCGTCCTTACTGTCTTGCTGATCTTGTAGATCTTCATCATAGTAATGTGGGGCGCAGGTGTGTGAGTAAGACAGAGTTTTAAGCTAGCGCTGAGATAGGATTTCTTCCCTTTAAAATCTCTCAGGTCTCAGAGAAATCCCCCTGGCAAAGACAAACCAAAATACAGAATATTTAAAAAATGTTAAAAGTTAATTCTTTCTGTCACTAACATTAAACTACTGTAATGTAGACTGGTTAATGATAGTGCTTCATGAAATAAGACATTAATCTCCACTTGTAATGCAAGAGCCATACAACTTGCTTCAGCCTTAATCTTTTATGAGTTATGGACTCTTCTGTGATTCATAAAACAAATATATCACACCTCTAAGGATATCATCTATTTATTACTGCTTTTTAAATGTTCAGGATAATATAAAAAGGGTCTCTTCTGCTTGCCAAAGGTTGTCAGCTACTGAGTAACATTTGGAAGCCAGAGTCCGGATTCTGCATGCAGCTGGACATAGGTTTTGTCTTTGTTCCTGAAGACAGCCAGCTCCACAGAAGTGCACTCATGGGGCTGGGTATGCAGATTTTATCCCATGCTTTCAGGCTGTGTTTATAGCAAGTGAGCCAGCTGACCTAAAAGACGACAGAAAGTCCCTGGCCTTTCTTTTTAGAAAGAGACGAAGGGTAATCAGTAAAGAGGACTTGCCAAGTTATGAAACCATGGGGAGAATAAGGGAAAAGAATAATTTGGAACAGTGAAAATCAGAATATTCAAATTACTGGGAGATCTTTGTAAACCAGAAATCACCGTTTCACTGGTACTATAACTTTAACATGCTTTGTGCTCATTTCAGTGTTATTCTCTTTCCTGTAGAACCATAACCCCAGAATCTACACAAGCAAGCTGTCTGTCCAGCAGACCTGGGAGGGTTCTGTAGGGAGGCTGGCACCAAACTTTGCACCTGATATTTGTAGTGAGAGAAAAAGAAGTAAAAGCATCTGTTTCCAGGAACCTTCAGCAATCCAGTTTTTGTGGGAGTCCTCCCAGTCTGTTCCCAACCTGCACCACGAGCTTGGCAGTCTGGCTGTCTTGGCTGTTCCTAAATCCTGCTGGTATTGGTGGGGAACGAAACTCATTCCTTCCACCTTCTGCCTACAAAGACCCCAAGAGCTCCAATCGTAGCCACTGACCTTGGCCTTAGATTTCAAAATCTCAGTGGCCCAGAGGAATTACTGAAGTAAATAAAAAGAATAAAACACATGCCTCTAAACTGCAGAAGGCATTAAATATAATGCCTTGAAACCATGCCCAAATGCAGGTTTAGGGATATAATGCTGTGCTTTCGAGCTCTTCTTCATATTTGTCTTGTCTGTGATTTGTTTGAAGGAATTGTGAAAATACAGATCTCCCAGGGCACTTCTTCTAAGTTGTAATGAAAGCTTGGTTCATTCTAGCTCTACTCGACTCCAGCACAGATTGCATTACTTCAAACCCTGGTCACTGGACTCGAAGAAAGAGCACAGTAATTGCATGTCCTTTCCAAGAACACTAAAAAACACATAAATACTAACCGAGTGCAATATAGTGCTTTCTCTTGTCATATGCTGCATATTCCATTAGACAGCACTCAGGTCCCACGTCTTATTTGGGTGGTTTATTTCTGTGAAAGGCAGGTGGAACTGGAAAACTGGAGGTCAGTTACCCAGATGATGCAAACAATATTTTCTGCTAGTTTTGGCAAACAAACAATTTTTTTTCTATATAAAAGAATAATATAATAACAGGAGTTCAAGAGGCACACTAGTAAGACACAGTCCTTCAAGAAACTAAGTGCTTTCCCAACCAAAGAGGAAGAGACAAAATTCAGCACAGTAATAAACATTCGTAAATCACAGGACGAGTTAAGTGACTGCTGCTGGTTTATTCCTTCTTTTTGTTTCTTTTTTTGTTTGATTGTTTGTTTTAAGAATTGAGGTTCTTTGCATCTAATGGTGATTGCAACTTTCAGTTTGCTTTTCCCTTAGAGATGTTTCCTCACCCCAAGTCAGTGGTGAAGCTATTTGGGGGAAATTTCCACTATAGGCCCTACTCAGATATATTTACAGAAAGAGTAATAGTCATGCAATGCTCATGTTAAAGCACCTATGTAGAGTAGAGCTTTCGAGCTAGAAAGGGAATTCTGCTGCAGCTCCTTTTTCTCAAAGGAGCAAGATGAACAAGCATTAAAAAAGCTGGTCATTAATGACAGCCAAGCTTCCTATGAATGATCACTCTAGCATACCTCAGGTTTCTAAAGCAGCTGTTGATAAATGACACCAGAAGGTGTCTTTTGGCTAGGAAAGCTGCCCATTTTCATAAAGATTGTGTTCTGAAACCCCTGCAATCATATTATACTGCTCTTGCACCACTCTGTGGAATTTTGCTTTTTATTTCCTACAGCTTCATACAGGCTCAAGCAGTTTGGCCTCTTTATTAAGCATAAGCATCAATCTGTAAAAAGCCTCTGTATTGTCTAGACAACTAGTTGTGAAAGTCAGCTTTGTTTCGTCAACTCGGCGTCCCTGGGGATATGGACACTGCTCCTTCTGTTCTCATCTGTCAATACTCTTCAGCCAAAATTTTGGAATTTTTTTTCCTTCTATCTGCCAATTATTCTTCTTTTTTTTTTTTTTTTGAATCTAACTGAAAAACGTTTTAGTGCTGTTTCTTAATACTTTTTCTTTTTTAATAAATAAATGCCAGGAGCCTGGAGCTTATGAGCAGCCCTACAGTAATAAAAGGATGTACACAGCAGGCAGTACTCAATTTGCAAAAGAAAAACAGATTAACATTTCAGGTTTCTGAGGGCTTTTGGTCAACAACAGTACATTTAAAAACATCAATCTAGTAGTAATTGCATTATCAGTGCATTCTCGGCTGATTCTTTGGCTGATTCCCTTAATATCCTGGAATGGAGAAGTAGCTATGGGAAGTCTTTTTAATATATATAAAAAGTGAAAGCCTGGTAACAGTCAAGTTGATTTGACTGTATATAATTCCCATTTCTGGGACTGGAATGAAGTGAATATGTGGTAATTATAGTAGACTGAACACCCACAACCAGGCCTTCGACAGCCACAAAAACCAGTACCAAGTCCTATTCTTGGGCACTTTTATAGAAAATACGTTGTAAGCTGACAGTGAAAAAGAGCACTTAAAAAAAAACTCAGTAGAGACTAAGAAAACACCACGGGAGTATCATTTCACCATTTCTTTAACAGATGCTCACCAGCCACTTTTCAGGTATAATACCGCTGATTGCATCCAGGCAACGAACAACATGGAATGAGACATTGCTCTCCTTCTCCGAATTCTCTATGAGTCTTCGAAAGCTATCAGAAAGCGTGTAAGAAATACCCTGAATGTGGAAAATAATCAGCTCCTGGGAGCCTGCTGCTCCTGAATACCCTCACTGAGCATCTTCCCCACCAGGCTCCTGGCTGTGCCAAAGGATGGCTGGGGGCAGCTCTTCCCTTTGGAAAGGATTCATTCTGTACAAATAATTACTCTGAATTATATGTGAATACAGAGAGGCTGGTTCCACACCGGATAAGGCAAAGGCTTAAGTATTTTCTTATTTCCTTCTTACATAGTTGCTCCAGTTGCTGGGTTTTTAGCTATGCTAGTCATCCTCTCTGTGTGTCTCTCACCTGATGAAGAATAGACATTTTTAAAATTTTGTAGTACATAAAAATAATCATGAGTCTGATTTTATGCTAATAGACATAGACACTTCTGATAATTTTGTCTTATGTATATTTATTAGGTTTTTTTTTCTTCTAACATCATTAGATTTGTTTTGAACTCAAAGGTCAGTTCCTACACCAGTATAAATCAATGTAACTACATCGATTTCAAGGATTGCAGCATCTTTCATTAATTCCTATTGCCGGGGATACTGTAGTTGTTGTCTCTGGGGAAGAAGATACATATATTTTTATGCATTTTGATTTAAATCACAAAGCAAAAAGAAACTTCTGTGAAGAATTTAATTCTGTAGCATGCCATTAACCATGCAATTAAGGCCTAGTGGTGTTAAATGGTCGATATAACAGAATCTCAGTCAGCCAGCTCCAAAGATTTCTTTAAGTCCTTCCTCTATGCAGTTTCCACTCTATCTTCATAAAAGAGAGCCCTGATTCTTGCACAGGAGACCCTACCATCTTTATTTTCTTATTAAGAAAAATATGGTTTCCTTATTTGTATGTACTCCATTAGCAACACATTCCTAGGTAAAAAAAACTCGAGTGACAATCCTATGATTCAATCACTCCAAAATAAATTCCAATTGCTCATCTAATTATATTTCCCTGCTTTTATTGGTCTATTTGTGACAAGGATAGTTGCATGCTTTCTTTGAGGTGGAAATTAAACATACATGGAGAGAGAGAAAGAGCATTATAATTATGCAAAGTGTTTCAATGTTAAATGGGAGGTTATGTCTTTAAAAATAATTTCTGGTGTAAAGGTGTATCTGTGGTTATATATACATCTTCTCCCACTTTGCTGGGAGTTCCCAGTGTGTGCACTTCTGTAGCTTCTCTTCCATGCATGCAAAAAACAGCTTCACATGAAACTGATAATTCTCTCCAGGGAAAG